>NC_056744.1:1235843775-1235968775 GCF_019279795.1 Protopterus annectens
TGTCAGTAAATTTGAAAATGACTAGTGGAGCTCTAGTCGTCTTCAATTTGTTTCTCACAGGCATAGCCGAGGGAAAAGAGAACAGGATCTATCTATTCATTCTATTATCAGTGTCAGACATGCATCAGGTAACAGACTTGCCTTTGGTGCAGAAAACTGTGGGCCACACCAGAAAGATACATTTTTGGCACTGCAGAGCAGCATTAGGGGGTGCCATCCTATGGATGAGAATTTAAAATGAGGCTCCATTTGCTTGAGTTGGTGGTAGCTCTGCTGGATGTACTACCACTATGGGTCTCCCCTGAAAAGATGCTATTAGCACAGTGGGACTAACCCAGTCAATAAAGAATAAATAAATAAGTAATTAAAATAAATTTGCTGTTTTTGCAAATGCACCCGGAGCAGTGACAAATGGGCAACAAAGGATGATAAGTGGGCCAAAAGGTAGAAGTTGTGAAAAGAAATGCTAAGTACTTCACCTGGACTGCAGCAGTCCTGATGTGAATTATTAGCTGAGAGGTACAGATGGCAGCAAAGTATAAAGAGGATTTGGAGGTGTTAATCACACCTGGAATAGACCACAAGAAATCGAATGAGTGGGAATGTCAACAACAAACAAAATAATGGGGTGTATCATCAGAGGAAAAGAAATTTTTCAGGAAAGCTACTAGAAAGATCTACTTGATAGAAGAGAAGGAATATGACCAGAGGCTAGATATGGAGCAAATCTTCTCACCCAAAACCTGAAAAGCTGGAGAGACTGATATTACTACACAAGGTCATGGTGGGAAGATATGAAGGGGTAATTCTGAGAAGGAAGGACAGAGGAAGAAGGGTATATAGGCAGCACATTGTGGGGCTAATTACTCCCTAGATTTCAAGAATTATTTTTTGTAGTACGGGTGTGGACTGTGGAATGGACTACAAGAGTGGGTTGTAGAGAGCCAATCCACAGAGGCATTTAATAGGCAATGACACAGAAGGAATAAGGGTGTAATGGAGGGAAGGGAGAATGGTGAGGCACTCTACAGGGCAGAGCAGAGATGGTCAGTGGTCTCATTCTGCCATTAAACCAAAGAATTATAAATCAGAAAAGGATATGACCAAAACTACACCAAATTTCATTATAATAATATTTAAACATAAAACGTAGGTGATAGTACAAAACTATTATATCATAAATATACAATTTTGCATTAAAGATATAACACAAGTAATTACACATTAAAGTCATACATCTGAAATAAGTAAGTCTTAAGAGAAAGTTTCGATATTAGCCAGTCACCTTCTGTTTTTTTTTTTTTCATCCAAGTCATACCACATTCTGAAAGTTGTGATGGCAATGTGAGAGAAATGAAGTTGCCAACATATTTAGACACTTGCAATAATTTTAAGTGATGTTATCGACTGCTGTGATGTGACTTATAAGGGTATGCCTGAAGAAGTTGAATAAATCACATGGATTTCCAGGCCTGTCTCAAACCCAAATGCATGAAACATGGTAACACATAGTATCAGATTAATGGAAAAGCAAGAAAGAGCAATTTTTTTTTTTTCTGTAAAGGAAGTCCACCAATCACATTCCTTTACATTACCTTTCATCCTCAGGTTACTATAATTCTAAAAAAAAGAACAATAATATTATAAAAATAAATATATAAATAAGTAAATAAAAATGGCTTGCCGTTTCTCAGTGACACCACAGTCTTACAGAGAGAGAGAGAGAGAGAGAACAGTACAATAATAGCATACAAACATACATTAATACAATATGGTGAAAAGCGATGTGAGCAAAGTACATCCTTGGCCATCTAACCTTGAATAATTTAAACTGGGAGGGTGGCCTAATGGTTAAGGTGTTTGCTTTACAAACACAAGGTGCAGGGTTTGAGTCTCACAAGGGATAATTGGCTAGGCTTAAAATGGCTCGCAAGGGCAGTTAGCTTAGTACTAATCTATGAACCTATGAACCTATGAACCTACAAACAACCCCTCACCCCAAGCACAAAAAGGACAACCTATATAAAACCCTGATCTAATTCATGAAGCATGCCATCAGTGGCACTGCCGATTTACTGATAATTCATAACTGTTGTGTTTAATTATCTCAAATGGCAAAGATAAAAGCATTGATATGAATATGTATATTTGAGTATAATGGTTTTATTTTAACTTTCAAGTTTCCTATTTCTGCTGTTATGTTTTGGAATAATCTCCCAAGAACTTCTGTGAAAATGGGACTTACCAACCGGACATTCCCGGTTAGTGAATGTAATTAAATAAATGGGAATCATTTGACTAGCCTCCATATCTTATCTGGATAACTAATGTAATTTCTTGACCCATAATTGCAAGTCCCAATTAAGAATAAAATGCAAAACTGAAGAAGAACAGCAAATTTTAATAACTGATATTTTTTTCTGCAGGTGGAGCATATACCTTTCACCTTCAGTATGGCTAGCTAGCTGCACACCCCGCACCCTTTCTACTTATGTATACTAACTCAAAGATCACTATGCCTCTGAAACTAGGGCAGCAGTCTTGGACTATTTTCACACATCTGGTTACACTCTTCCAGATCTCACACGTGTAAGTCTCAGAATTTAAAACTCATCCTCTTCAACTTCCTCATCACATTCCTTCATTTGAAATTGTCCATATTACCTTGCATGCTAACGCACATTATAATTGTACAGGCAGCATGCATTGAACACTTTTTGGGTTAAAAAAGGCTACTAGTCTGAACATCTATCTGAGATGTTTGACAACGAGTCTGCAGTTTGGTGAAACCTTAGGCCTGTCTATACATGGATTTTATTGTCTAATACCACTGCAGATACTGAGAAAGATTGTTTTTACTTTGTCTACTCTTTTATTTTGTTAATGAAAGGCTACAACAGCATTAGATATATTGCCAGTATATATTGCACCCACCTTAGTCATTCTGTGACAGCTACAAGTTTGTTACGTACAGCAGCGAAAAGCATTTCTGCTGCACATAGTGCGAGTGTCACATTTCTTAATCTCACATTCCACTATGTGCAGTATGACGTTAAAAAATGTCAGAAAACAGCATGTTCATCTTCTAAAATTCAGCTGCTATACTCTTCCAAAAACAATGTAAATATTCATTTGTAATAGCATCCATTTCAGGAAAGGGGCTAACAGTGTTGCCTTACCTGGGCATACAGTTTTTATTAGTGCCAAAACCTTCTATATAAAGTAGATAGATGAAGAAAGGTGACTGTATAGGTAAAAGGGAAGAATGAGTCCTTCCCTCTGTGGCTTGTTGTGTAGATACAAATTTAAGTGTGTGCTCAGGACTCATGGCTCAGACTTTGGTCTTAATGATCTGACCAGTGGTAGGTAATATTGGCTTCTGGGTACAGTTATGTGCTGACTGTGTGACAAGATGGAGAATAAACAGGCAGTTAGGAATATGTGTGGTCGGGGGAGTGGTCTGATGACTCAAGAGTGCCTCTGCATTGAGAGGTGTGACATACACATTTGCTGTATAACAGATAGTGGTTTAGATGACTTTCTGTACTTCCTTAAGTGTCATCATGCTGTTTTCTCTTTTGTGACCTTTAGGAATACAGGAATTCCCTTTTAAATGTATTTATGTTACACGCTACAAATACCCAATAGGAGAAAAAGACATTAACATGACATGAGAGTAAAAAAAGCAGAAACGTGGGACTACCAGATTAATAAGATGTACACAGTACACAAGACAGTTTGCTTGCATTTTTACAGAATTAATGCAAGACGTTTTTCATGTACCCTAATGAAGGTAGCTTGCCCATGATGGATATGTGTAGAGTTATTACAATGGTAATAAAAAAAAATAAAGGGAAATAGCATGCCTAAAATAAAACACACATTAGGAACTAAGCAATAGCTGTTTAAATCTCCATATGTACTGATTTTATAAGTTAGTCAAAGAAAAATATTTTGATTACCAGTGGAGATATGAGTCTGACACTTCTGAAGTCTGTCTGAAGTCTGCGTAATGACATCAATATTCAGCAATTAAGCACACAACTGAATTGCAACAGGGGATAATCTAACACTAGTATGCATATGAAGTGTCAATGCTGCTTGTAGTGACAAGGCAAAAATGTTCCTTCCAGTGAGTAAATGATGAAAGGTAATTGCAGTGAAAACATGTATCCGCAAAGTCAATGAGACTATGACTATTTCATGGTGCGGTTGTCGGCATCCATTTTTTACAACTACTACCCGAGCAAAAGAGCATTGACAGGGGATAATCTAACACTAGTATGCATATGAAGTGTCAATGCTGCTTGTAGTAACAAGGCAAAAATGTTCCTTCCAGTGAGTAAATGATGAATGGTAATTGCAGTGAAAACATGCATCTGCAAAGTCAATGAGACTATGACTATTTCATGGTGCGGTTGTCGGCATCCATTTTTTACAACTACTACCCGAGCAAAAGAGCATTGACGTACCTTTGAGGAATAGCTGCAGATGAGCTGTTTAGAAAGAATGACCCTCGTCTGCAATTGCAGTAATATATGGATCTATTAACTTTCTGTAGCTATACTGCAGTGCAGGGAGCATGGTGATTATGTTCCAAAATTAGGGGAAAAGCATGCTTGTTTAACTACCTTTCTGACTTCAGAAAGATGCTTAACAAGCTTTTGTTAAGGACATCAAAGCACAATTATGCTGTAGTCCTGTGCTAGAGCAGTACAGTGGCAAGTAGCACCTACCACAGACGAGTAGCAGAAGCTGAAATGGCTTTAAAAGCTGTTTGATACACCAGTAGTCACCCTTTTAAATCATTGAGTTCCTCAGAGGAATTCTTTGATCCTGTTTATTCTCTATGTGGCATTGCTATATTATGACTTTCAAAGCCAGAAAACACATTGAGTTTCTACATACTGTTCCCATTTTCTGTAACTGTTAGTACATAAAGCAGACAATAACTGTTACGTGCTCTTGACATGGATGCCAAACATTATCCCCCAACCTTTGTTTTGTTGCACTCTGGATGTGAATTTCTTAACGTCCGTGCCTCAAACACATAGGCTCATAAGTGCATTGATAAGTACTAGGGAAGCAACCCTTGTGGGCTATTTTAAGCCTAGCAATTTCCCTCAAAGCAGAAAATCAAACCGTATATCCTGTGTCTGTGAAGTAAACATCTTAACCATTATGCCAACCTTTCCCCCTTAATCATACCAGTTTGCTAACTTGATAGGCCCACAGGACACACACAGTACCCATTCAGGGATAACCCAGGAGCAATATCTGGTTATGTGACTTGCTCAAGATCACACAGTAAGTAAATGAGGGCTGAGAGAATCAAACCCTCTACTATAGAAACTCCGACTCACAACCATAATCTCTGTACCAACTGACAGATCCTCAAAATAAGTAAGCACTAGGATAACTGCCCTTGTGGGCAATTGTAACCCTAGCCTATTTCCCATCCAGTGGCAATAAATCCTGCTACTTACTAGGTTTGTTATGATCAGATACCTGATTATAATCCTTTAATCCTTTAAGGACACTCTATGTAAATTAATAACACTCTATCATGTGGATAATATGGGGTCACACACACTATATATATATATATATATATATATATATATATATATATATATATATATACATATGTACATATATTCCAAATCTGCTTGCTACTCTGGATTACAACATAGTGAGTTGGACTTTGCCAGCCAATGGCATTTTCTCAAAATATTTGTATTTAGTTTAAAACTGCATATTACATTGTAAGCTTGAAAACCTGTCTAAAAGTAAATTGTACAAAAAGGCCAAGAGATGACAGAAGAAGTTATTTTCCCATACCAGAATAAGCTGCATGTTTATTCATTCTTTTGTGCTGATAATACAACAGACTCAAATTATCTGGTCTCTTTGTGAGGAAAGAGTGCTTGCAGTTCGTAGACATTTGTTTGTTTTGTTTTTTTATTATAGAGAAAATTTATAGTAATAAATTTTGCTTCATGTCCATTGAGTTAGTGTTATGGGGCATTAGCTAATATTACAACATTGATTTACAGTAAACTCTCAGGTAACCGGCACCCATGGGGACTGGTAGATGATGGATAACTGTAGTTTCTGGTCGCTTGAGAGTTACTATTAAAAATAGGGCTGACTAATACCGCTCCCTATACTATTTGTTTGGTTTGACTTGTTCTCAAGTTGGGGAGAGAGAGAATTTATTCCTACCTTCCTTTTTAAAACTCTAAAAACATAAGTTAAGTTTTTGTGAGAGAATAACAGAAAGTGCAACACATGAAAATTGTACTGTATTTCTGCAACATTTTTTTACCGATTGCTTGAGAGTGCTAGTTGCTTGAGTTCCAGTTAACTGAGAGTTTACTGTATATTGTAAGGACTCCATATAACAGACAAAAAAGCACATGTAGACATTTTTTTCTTTTATTGTATGTGTTATCTGTAAAGTTCTCTGCTGATAGTCCTTTCATTTGATATAGCGAAAATGGTTTAATAGCTCTGCTTTTCCATGTCATATTATTTCTGTCATACAATATATGTACACATCATTTATACTGCAACTTTGGGTTCACTATAGAATCTCGAAATACTGAAATCCCGAATTTCAGAATTTCTAAATTCTATAGAAAGCCTTAAATCGCGAAACCCCAGAAATTCAAAATCCTGAAATTCGGAGATTTTGAAATAGCGCTTCTAGTGTTGCGGTGTGTGAATGGATAGGTATAAGTCCAGGTAAGTATGTATGCGTTAGTGTGTTGGTTAGGGGCTTTAGTGTATGTTAGTGTGTGTTGTGGCTGTAATGTGTGTGTGCAAGGGGCTATGAAATGTGTGGGTATGAGTTACCTTTGTGTGTGTGATTGTGCGATCTTGGAGTTAGTATATATAAGTAGGGGGGTGGGGGAGTGCAGCCCCCCATATTGGGGGTGCAGTGGGGCTTGCCCTCTGCTTGTCTGTAGTATAGGATTGTATGTTTGATTGTGGGGGAATATTATGTGTATGTGTATGTGTGTGGTGTATTTTAGCTTAGGTTCGCAATTTTAAATTTCGCGGTTCTGGGGTTTCGGGATTTAAAGTTTTTGGCTATAGAATTTCGAAATACTGAAATTCGGGATTTCAGTATTTCAAGATTCTATAGCGAACCTGCAACGTTATGCATATTCCATTTTTTTTTCTTTTTTTTGCAAATAAAGCTTGTGGTTTGTTTCATTTGACATGTTTATTATTTTTTACATTGTTTTAATATCCACTAAACCTTCTGCCTTCTTAATCTTAATAGGTGTCATTCTCAACTTATGCATTCTGTCAGTAAGATGACCATGGGCCAGATTCACGAAGGCTTGCACGGAGTCTAAGAGTAGTGTAAGACTCCATGCAGCCTTCGCGATCCAGGAACAGCCCAAAGTCCGTGTAAGAGTCAAGCTAAAACGGCTCTTACATGGAGTGGGCGTGGATAAGCTAATCACCCCACTTGCAGCTGAATAGCATGCAAATGAGGATGATTAGCGATCCAGGAAGCCCAGAACAGCCCGTGTAAGAGCCGTTTTAGCTGCAGAAATATACTCAGTTGACAACTGAGTACGTTTCTGCAAAAACGGCAATGGAGCCATGTCAGCTCCAAATAAAGGGTGCATATGTGTCAGGCAGCATGCCAATGGCCAAATATCTGGCCATTGGCAAGGTAACCTGATGCAAATATATAAAAAATATAATTTTTTTTTTTCGGCGATTGCCGATGTTTAAACCCAGCGCAGCCCCGCGCAAACGGGCTGCGCTGCATAGAACATAAAAACGAAAGATTTAAACCCACAAATGTGGGTTTTATGCAATACATGGAATGTCAATGCAGGGACAGCAGACCAAAACCAACATGGCCACCGTGTAGTGGTTGCTAAGGGGGGAAGCTGAGCCTAAGAGATGTAACTAAGCATTAGTAGGCAATCTGATGCAAATGAGTGTAAGGATACTGAATTCCACTGTCACATAGCAAATGAGCACATTCTGAGTAGTGTAAGAGTTACAGAAGGGGGAGGAACAGAGTAGGAGATAGGTGACATCACAGGGGGGAATGGTAGAAAGAAATGCAGTTCATTGGAGGTTAGAGTTACATGACAGATGTCAGACAGATATCATGGAAAGAGGTGTGCCACTAAGTAAGCATGAGAAAGTCAAGAAATGGAAGGTGTACACCGTTGCCTACACCAAAGTTTCTTGCTGGATGTGTATGCGCACGTGTGCGCGCCACGAAGCGTGAGTAAGGCAGTTTGCGCGCGTGTAAGGCAGTGTGCGCGCGTGTAAGGCAGACTGAGCATGTGGCAGCGTGTTGGGAGATGTTTAACACCGTTTGTGCGGGCGTGCACGTGTTTTAAACCGAATAAGCAGATTGTGAACTGTGTAAGTATGTGTGCGCGCGTGTAAGCCACTGTGAGCGTGTTTCTGCTGGTTTGCACACGGCTCCTCCCTGAGGAAACAGAAAGGAAAAAGGAAGCAACAGATGTAGTAGGAAGTTAGCAGGGAATACTGCTGGAGCTAGCAGGTGAAAACAATTAGATGCAGGCAATTACACAGGCAGAATAGTAGCCCAGCCCAGCACTTAAAACACTGCAAACAGCAGTGCAGAATGTTTCTCTCAAGAGACACTGCAAGACAGGAGTAAGCTAATAGAAGTGAAAACTGAAAAAGCTTCACTCAGAGCAGAAATGTTAGGGGCTGCCATAGCTGTCATAATGAGACATAGGCGACTTGCTGAGGGTGGTGACAATGCAGATGGTGTCAGACAACCCACAGTGAGGAGACGGAGAAGAGTGTACAGGCCCAGGGTCACCTACCACGGGTTACATGAGCTGGAGATAGTAGAGCGCTATAGATTGGACAGAGACCTCCTGCAGCAAATAGTGGAGCTGTGCAGGCCACACCTCACACACAGAACCAACAGAGGGGAACCCATCCCAGTGGAAACCAAGGTATGTGTTGGCCTAAGAATACTAGCAACAGGTACCTTCCAGAGACCAACTGGTGATATGATGGGGATATCACAGGCATCAGCCTCCAGGGTACTGCACCAGTTCCTGGATGCCATGTCAGCACATGTCGGTGATCATGTATATTTCCCCAATGCCCGTGAAGTATTGGCCAGCAATATGCGTCTCGTCCAGCAAATAGCGGAATACCCTGAGGTACTGGGTGCAATAGACTGCATGCACATACGCATCAAAGCACCAGCCGGTGAGCGGGGTAGGGCATACATCAACCGCAAGGGCTTCCCCTCCATCAACTGCCAGGTCGTGTGTGATGCCCAGGGCATAATAATGAATGTGTGTGCTGGCTGTCCTGGGAGCTACCACGATTCCCACATCTGGCATTTGACGCAGCTGTACCAGACATTTGCCAATGGGGACATCCCGCACGGACACCTAGTGGGGGATGCAGGTTATGCACTGGAGCCGTGGCTGATGACACCCATCAGAAATGCACACACACCTGAACAGGAACGCCATAATGAGGCACACGCACAAACACGTAATGTAATAGAGCGTGTGTTTGGGCTGCTCAAGTCACGGTTCCGGTGTCTGGACACATCTGGTGGAGCCTTGCAGTACACACCAACTACATGTACCCAAATTGTCATGGTATGTGCTATGCTACATAATATGATCTTGCGAAAACAGCTGCAGCAGGACCAGCATAGGGCCGGGCCAAACAGCCCCCCACCATTGCCAAGGCCATCACAGGCAGAGCGTGACTCGGAGGAGGAACAACCTGAGCCTCAAACATGTACAGGGAAGTGTAATATGCGCATCCGACAGAGACAGCCCTGCAGCACCACCTGAGGCATGAATGCTATGTGTTAAGTAATGTAACACCATGTACTATATGCACACCTGAGGACCCTGACTAACATCCTACCCTCACCAAGCATCATGCCACAACATGACAATGAGATGATCAAGTGCAACAATTGACCGAAGTATCGCAGTTAGGGATCCAATGTGTGCCAGTCTGGGATGACATGCTGAGCATGACATGATGCACCACCTGCTAGGACTGGCATGCACCTATCAGTGCAGGCCATATGGATACTGGCAAAGGCTGTTGTCACCCACAGTGTGCCCTGAATAGGTAAGGCTCAAAACACAAACCTATCTCCATAGGTATCAGAAGGGATAAGAATAAGATAAGGGATAAGTTGAAACAGCAAGATGCATGCAGTCTAAACTCACCCAGTATGGAGAATGTTGATATCTGCGCTGTAACAGAAAACTGAGGCAAGGCTCACAACAGCACCCTAACACTACCAGGTTACACCTCATACTGTGCTGTACAGCCTCAAAACTTGGAACAAGCTACAAAAGGAGGGTGACTAGCAAGATTTGTCAAGGATAACCACACCCCCATGTCGGTACCACAACAAAAAGCAGCATGGACTAGCCATGCTCAAGTAACAGTGGCTAAAACTGCCCCCCAGTTTATAGCCTGCTACAGACTACTGTCCCAACACCAGGAACTGCATCTGGACTATGCTGGAATACATGAATATATCAAGTCCTCCAAACCACATTATATTGGGTGACTGCAAATACCCAGACATAGACTGGGAGCATTATACTAGCTCCAACAGTGTAGGACAAAAGTTCATAGAATCCATAAACCAAAAGGCCCAGGAACAACGTACCACTCCCACAAGAGGGGTAAGCATACTGGATGTGATAATCAGCAACATGGGTACTGGATGGCAAGATGAGAAGTGTATTGCTCACTGGTAAAACCAGACCATAGAGTAATCACACTGGATATCCAAATCCTGACCACAGTCCCTGGCCAGAAAACCACAGTGGAAAACATGTGTTAAGCAATATTTGCACTCCTCCAAACTGATGTGGAATCCATTAAAGGTCCCGTGCAGGTACAAAATATGGGCCACACCTCAGAACCTGTAATACAGCCATTCCATGAACACTGCCAGGAATGCTTGGATTATGCAGTCCTAAATTAAAACAAGACACAATGCCATACACGCAGAAATCTGGCATGGTGGACACCAGCCATAACCAAACCATGCAAGAGAATGAGGAAGCTACTACATGATAGAGCAAACATAAACAATGAAGTAATCACTGATCAGTAGAATGGCAATAAAAGCTGTCCACACATACAATCCACTAAGGTCAGCCACAACAAGTGGAATCTGTGAATCCTGAGGCAATGTTACACCTGCCCCAAGTACACAGACAACCCCCAACTCCACCCAAGAAATACAAATATATGTGAGAGATGCAACCATCTATCCAAACTGGAGGCTGATCTCCCTCAACTCAGTACTCCCAAAACAAGTCAGGAGGAGAAGGTAACCACACACACCACAAACACAGTCCCACATAGACCTATTACAACTGCAAACCAAACACATAAACACAGAAAAACATTCCCGGAGGCACAAATCACAAACACAGCACACCAACAGAGGCCTCTAAAGCAGACACCCAATCAAACAACCTCCAAACATAGCACATGCAACACATAGTACACAAAGCTGGTGTGCCAAACAGTCACAGGCCAGAAGGAGAAACAACATGCCTGATACAGTTGTAATAGGTGACTCCATAGTCAGACACACTGCTGTCCTGCACACCAGACTGAACAAGGGAAAGGGTACAGTAAGCTGCCTGTAGGCTGCCACAATATGCCACATAACAGAAGTATGTAGGTCACTCCAAAGCAAGTAGAAATATGATGCAGTCATAGTCCATGCTGGTGTGAATGACCTGAGATGTACCGCCCTAGACTACATGAAAAGACACATAGATGAGCTATCTGATTATATAGTCCAGGCCGGTATGACATTCACCGTTTGCAGCATCCTACCCTTACCAAGAATAATGCCACAGTACAAGCATGGAATGATCAGCCATAGCAAGTGGCACACTTACTGGTGTCATACCAAGGGGATCCAATGTCTGTCTGCTTGGGATGTCATGCTTGACAAGCCACTCAGCTGTTCTTGGGATGGCCTGCACCTGTTACCCCTGGGCGTCTGAATATTGGATAAGGCCTTTGCCACCTCCATAGAGCCTTTTGTAGGCAAGGCTGAAAAGACTGACCCACCACCCTAGAAAACATAAGTGGGAAGAAACATAAGGGAAATGCTGACCAATGCCAGATGTGTACACCCCAATATGCATGCTCCCGAGGCCATCCCCAGTATGGAGAATATCGATGTCTGTGCAGTGACAGAAACCTGCTGCAAGCCTCCTGACAGCACACCAGCACTACCAGGTTATACCACGTATCATGTGTCATGGCCCCAAAACCTGGAACAAAACAGAAAAGGAGGGTGAGTATCCATAGTCAGCACAGACACCCATACGTCCAGGTAACTGACAATGCACAAGGCATTGGAGTTCACCCATGTGCAACTAACTGTAGGCAAGACTGCTGTACAGTCTGCAGCATGCTACAGACCGCACTCTCACACACAATAACCCCACCCAGCCGTCCTGAAGACACTGCACAGTATGAATGTCCCACCAAGTACCAAACAAGGTACCACAAATTACCACATAGGTGGTAAACCATTATGTATGGAAGGAGTAACCAGGGACCTAGGGACACAAGTGGACAGTAACCTGTTATGTGACACCCACATTGCTAATGTGGCTAGGAAGACTGTCTACATTTGACACCGTATCAGGAAAGGATTCACATCTACGTCAACAGAGGTCATTGTGCCCCTATACTTTTCTCTAATCACACCCATAATCTAGCACAATGCCTCATATGGGATGTACCTTACCTGACACCTGCAGCAGTTAGAAAGACCTCAAAGGTACCTTACCAAGAGGATAAAGGGTCTGAAATATATGTCATATGCTGCCTGGCTGTAGACACCCAGCTGAATGCAGTCACATACTGCCTACACAGAGGCATTGCATGCCTGTCGTAGGAGGCCATGCCCAACACAGGAGTAATGGACATGCTCCACCCCAGAAAACTCAAATCCATCGGAGCTGTGAGAGTGAGAGATGTCAACCTCAACAAATAATGAAATAGGATGTGCTGGTGGGACAGATACATAATCCAGAGGCTCCCCACACCCTGGACCAGAATCCCACTCCATGTTAGGCAGAGCCCCTCACTGACACTCTTCAACAGGAATCTTGCCAAGTGGATGGATGATTGTAGAGTTACACTGGGGGTCTTCACTGTGTCATGTCCAGACAGAGGCACAGCAAAGCAAATCATAAATGGCCATAATATTCACATAGCAAGGGGTGGCAAAAGCCACACACACTCTGGCTAGGCTAACAAATGCCCTAGGGTGGATACCCTAGTATGAACCTATGAACCTATGAAGATACAAATTGTACAGGACACTAAGGATAATCCCAAGGCTGTCACAACTGATGGTAGGAACCATTTGGGGAATTCACAGATATGCCCTGAATCACACAAATATCACAAACACACACACATATTGCCAACATACATCCTGACAGGTGCAGTGCAACCCCAGAATGCAGAATATCTATCCCAGCAGACTGCTGGCCCCCTGACATTGCAGATGCTGAGGCAACAGCCAACATCTACAAAGCAAAACACACAGCAGCAATGGTATGAGATGGTGTCCTGGGCTTAGTGCAACTTGGACTCCAAGATGACTGGAATGCCAAACCACACTACTGCTCAATGTCAGCCTTACCACAGACTATGTACCCAAAGAGCAGTGTACAACAACAGTGGTCCTTCCCAACAAAGGTGTTGCCGGAATGGATACTGAAAACTACTACCCCAGAATCCTGAGAAGCTCGGTTTGCACAGCTATGGAAAGGATCAGCATGTACCACAGACATAAAGATATTGGGGACCTACTGACACTGGACCCAACCCAGTGTGGCTTTCTCAAGTGCAGATCCTGCCCCTAAACATGTTTGACTCAAATGAAACAGTCATCAAGGTCATTGATGAGGGCAATGTGGTCCACACAGTGTAGCTGGACCTTGCAAAGGCTTCTATACAATACCCTACGTGTTCATTATAGATAGGCTCACCAGCTTAAATATAAACCCACATGTCAGTAGAGGGGTTGCAAACCAGACCAAGGACAGAACAGACATGGTCAGACATGCTGCAGCCATGTCAGACCACAAACCAGATATAACTGGCATCCCACAAGGCTTTGTCCTGGGATCTCCCTTGTCTGGTATATATGTCCCATAGGTACAGGCAAACATGGAAGGACTGTGTCCGAACATGTTTGCAGAGGACTACAAACTGCTCACCACATATGATCCACCAGCTGACACAAGCATCCCACAAAGGGCCACATAGAAACAGGCAACGGTGCCATAGCCATGTCAGCAAGCTAATTGCAGAAGCGTGTATAGTCAACCCCATGGATATACAGTAAGTGCCCACCAATTACCACATAGGTGTTAACCCATTATGTAGTTAACATGTAATGAGAGACCTGGGGACACAAGGTGATAGATATCCTGCATTGGACAAACATGTGCTGTAGTGTTTACAGAAACATACCATATACCCACTTAATCATGAAGGCTGTCAGATCTAGATAAGGGAGGTCATTGTGGCTCTGCAGTCATCCTTCATCAGCGGTACAATTGACTACAATAGCCCCTGTGGGATGTACCTCAGCAGACACCTCCATCAACCGTAAAGTCCCCAACAGTACCTCATCAGGAGTATCAAAGAGCTTGCACAGATGCCATGTGTTGCCTGTGTTGCTGGCATCAATAAACATGCTGCACCGTGTACAATCTGAATGGCAGTGAGCTATGCACATGAGAGACCTGAACCCCAGCACTGACTTACATAGGACAAGCTGTACTGCGTGATCCATAACACAGAAGCCACCCCCACCCATGAGTGAGCCTCCAGCACAGGCTACCCACAGAGTCACTTATCAATCTTCCTCAATAGGAATCCTGATGAGTGGATGGGAGATGGTAGACTTATCCTGGGTATCACTGACATGTCACAGGTAGACAGAGGCACAGTATACTAACCATGACATATGTCATGGCAAACTCCACTTACAATGTGTGTTGAAGGACAAACACACTCTCCAACTAGCATTAGACATGGACTAGGGCACATTGCTAGTGTTTGCAAATGTACACCTATGTTGTGGATTACACTACCAATGTTGGACAAGCCTGGTCTAAGTAGTTTATATCTGAACAGAATGCAACATGGTCAGATGTACACAACTGGCCCCTAACCAAGCTGTTGTGCCCACTATCGAAATGTAAAGCAGTGATAGCAGTAAAGCCCAGGATACTGTCCACCACAGTCAAAGTACTACCAGTACACTATACAGTACTGCAGTGTTAGGTCAGTGTGAAAGGATGTTGACAACTGTATGCAAAGTATCCCATGCAAACACTGCAGGCACAGTATAATCCTGTTGTGTTCACACACAAAGCAGTTGTACAGTAACTACACAACATGACACACAACACACAACCATAAATGGGTGATATTTGTTGAAGTTCACACTCATCCACAAATGTGTCGGGCTGCAGAGTCCAACATATGGAATGCTCACACTGGGCATGCTCACACACTTAGATAAATGAGACATATGTCAGACAACATGCCATGGGAAGGCTGAACTGGGCATGCTCACACACTTAGGCCAAATCTCGGTTTAGCAGTTGGACACACATATCTGGTATTTTTATGTGTTATTCCAGGAACCAACCACATTACAGCAGTCTGCCCAGTGCACACAGTTAAATGACTACAGAGACATACGTGATATAGTGGATCCCTCCCATATGCAAACAACTTCCACAGATGCACAGGTTGTTCATACAAACAGGGAATGCTATGGCAATAAAGATGTGCAAACAGTCTATCAGCAACAAATAATGTGCATTTGACAATTAAACATATGGGTGTAGAGGTCAACACTAGGCTGTTTGCCCTAGGGAATGACAGCTTAGCCAGAGTGTGCTTGGTGTCTGCCACCCCAGAGGATGCACATTCCCCTTTCTAAACACAGATGATGTCAGCACCCTATAAGTACAGCAGGAGAAAATAAACTTCCCAGTAATCCGAATAGCGCGCTCTGCTAATGCGTTCGTCTCAAGTGTCATAACATAGTTAGGTAGGGGTTTCAAATCCTGCAAATGCTCAGTGTGTGTGTGTGTGTGTGTGAGTGGGGTTGGTGTGTGTGTAAGTCTGTGGGAGAGAAATGTCCCTTTTGGCAACTAGGAAAACACACTACAGGATGCACATTCCCTTTCTAAACACCGATGATGTCAGCACCCTATAAGTAAAGCAGGAGAAAAGAAACCTCCCAGTAATGCGAATAGCGTGCTCTGCTAATGCGTCCGTCTCAAGTGTCATAAGTTAGGTAGGGGTTTGAATCCTGCAAATGGCAAGTGTGTGTGTTTGTCTGAGGGGGGTTAGTGTGAGTGAAATGTCCCTTTTGGCAACTAGGAAAACACACTACATGATGCACATTCCCTTTCTAAACACCGATGATGTCAGCACCCTATAAGTACAGCAGGAGAAAAGAAACCTCCTAGTAATGTGAATAGCGTGCTCTGCTAATAGGTCCGTCTCAAGTGTCATAACATAATTAGGTAGGAGTTGGAATCCAGTGAATGGCAAGTGTGTATGTGTCTGTCTGAGGGGGGGTTAGTGTGTGTGAAGGAAATGTCCCTTTTGGCAACTAGGTGAACAGACTACAGGATGCTCATTCCCTTTTCTAAACACTGATGATGTCAGCACTCTATAAGTAAAGCAGGAGAAGGGAAACCTCCCAGTAATGCGAATAGCGCGCTCTGCTAATGCGTCCGTCTCAAGTATCATAACATAGCTAAGTAGGGGTTGGAATCCAACGAATGGCAAGTGTGTGTGACTGTCTGAGGGGGGTTAGTGTGTGTGAGGACAATGTCCCTTTTGGCAACTAGGTGAACAGACTACAGGATGCACATTCCCCTTTCTAAACACTGTGCAGCAGAAGGCCATAGCTCTGGCACAAGTTGTCTGTTGCTATGATGCCCCTTTGGAAGATGCTTGTGTCAGCTGGAGAGTCGATTATGGTGGCCAGTCTGCAGTCATCTGCATATTTGGACAGCCACAGTCTGTTCGTGTTGGCCCGTACCTCCAATAAATATATACCAAACAAGAGAGGTCCCAGGACTGAGCCTTGTGGGACACAACTCGTAACTGGTGTGGGGTCTGGCATGGCTCCAGCAATGCTAACCATGTGGGTTCTGTCCTTGAGCCACTGTGCAATCCATCTAGTGACATAGGGGCTTATATTTAAGCTGGTGAGCTTCTCTAGAATGCCCAAGTGGGGTATTGTTGTGAAGGCTTTTGCAAGGTCCAGGTAGGCTGTGTGAACCACCTTCCCCTCGTCAATGGCCTTGGTGACTGTTTCAAAGAAATCAACCGGGTTAAACCTGGTAGTGCTGGTGTGCTCTCAGTAGCCCTGAACCAGGCATCTGTTACTGCACAGATATCAATGTTTTCCATGCCAAGGAGTGTTTTCGGTGCATGCATCTGGAGGTTTAGATGTCTGGCATTGGGTAGCACTGCTCTCAGTTTCTTATCCCTTGTGATACCTATGAAGGTGGGTCTGTCATTTGAGCCCTGCCTAACATAGGCACTATGGGGGTAGCAAGAGCCTTTGCCAATATCTGAAAGCTCAGGGGTGACAGGTGCAGGCTGTCCCTAGCAAAGCAGGTAGTTCAACAGAAGATGAATGTGTGAAGGTGTAGTGCCTGTTATTAGTTAGCAGTAGCATATATGACTGCTCACGTGGACACATGCCAGGTAAGTCATATGCACTGTGTCACAGGTAATGTACATGTGAACAGGACAAACAGTGACATCCTGTCAAGTGGGACATGGACATACATATAGTAGGCTATGCAGATGGCACTAGGAGTCCACAGAACTCTATAAATATGCATTGCAGGTGTGATCAGTATTCCAGGGTAATTGCAAGCAAACATGCATGCAAACAAAGCTACAGTAAACAGGGCTGCATGTAGTCCATTGTACAACAAACAAGCTGTACCAGTTCCAGTAGGTAACACTGCAAATATGCAGGCACTATGCACATGTACATGGAAATACACGGGTCAGATGGCTAGGGTCCAGTCTCAGTGCACACAAGTGTACAGACCATGTACTGTCAGGATGTACAATAACTGGATAGAAACCCATGTGCTCATACCTGCAGTAATACACATGTCAAATAACAGACACTGAGCCTTCACTCAGTGGTTCCATACCTAGTAGGATGTATGCTCCCTGGCCTGCCACCACAGTATCCCTGACATATATGGGGACTCTCCCTCCTGTGACAGTTAGTTAGGTGTGTTGGGGCTGTCTAGCATGGTATGAGATATGAGCATGCAGTGCTAGGGTGCTCCTGTGTGTCCTGTACCAGTCGTGTAGTACTGCACACATATAAACATCCTCAAACATCTGCATTGCAGAGTTTAGTGTGGGCAACATGCCACTTGCAGTTTACATGTCCATCATTGTGTATTACTACATTCATTACCCTATCCCCTGTGCTACCTATGTATGTAGCCTTCTGTTGACATCATTACCACCGGTATGCCAACATGTGCAGATGATACACTATGGTACTTACTATGGGTGTAGACAACAGGACATGACAATCACACACTTACTGCATCAGGCATGCTGTGATATACCCACAATTAATTCAGCACACAGTACTGTTAACAACATGATACTATTACTACACATCTATGTGGTCACCCTGTGCATCAGCAACATGTTAACCTGTACCTGCACAGTTGTTACAGATTGCAGGAGGTGGCACAGTTTCATCATATGCACAGGGTATGAACTTGGTATGCCTGAGTCAGCCACCGATACCACCAATTGACATGTATGTGTATGTGTGTTGGTGAGGGACAGCAGTAGAAGGTGGGGCAATGTTGATGCAGTGTGTGCGTGTATGCGGTAGCCCTAGGTGTTGTCAATTTGCATGTGTGTATGGATGCACACAGTTCCACCTCATGGCTGCCATATACTGGTGTTTGTGGACAGCCACAGACTGTACCTGCCAGGTCATACAGATCAGTGTCTCTGGCCACGGACACGGTACCTGTGCCTTGCAGGGGTGCTACGGACTGTATCCGGTACCAACCCAGACTGGGTACTGTCATCAGAAGCAGGTGTTCGTTGACTGGACACAGATCCCTGTCAGGCCTGGCCAGAGCCACGTGCACGTGGTCTCCTGGGGCGGTCTGATGACAGCACAGACCCCGCATTGCCGGGGCTGCTGCTGGCACTACGGGGGCGGCCCAAGCCCTGTTGTCGTCCGCGACGACTGCCAGCTGCTGCTGTTGCTGGCATACGGCCACGTCGACGCCTCAACCGCCCACCATTGCCCTGGCTCATGGACATGTAGTTGTGGAACCAGTCTAATATGTCCCCACAATGTCTGTCTATGACATCGGTGAAATCACGGATGGCAGCCGCAATGTCACGCATACTGTCAGTCATGGCTGTGCGACATGCTGTCAGCTTCCTCAGACCCTGTCTGGTGTACCGTTCCATACGTGACTGTGCCTGCATGACAGTCCGAAACATAGCTGAGGTTGTAAGACCTCTGTGGGCACATCTGACAGGGGCAGTACGCCCATGGATGCTCCCACGAGAACCCATGGACATCTGTCTGTGTGGTATCATCTCTGGGCCATGCCCATGGCTGCTGTGTGGGGAGGCATGTGCCACAGATACCACATTACCCTGGTCAATGCCCACTGTATGCTGTCCATCACCTAGGGACAATGGTGACAAAGGGTGTATTGGCAGGATAACTGTGCGCATTGATGGGGTCGACAGCTGTGTACTGTCAATCGGCTGACCAATGGCGGACCCTGGCATACCTTCCTGTGCCATTACACAGATGTCATCATTATCAGTACCCACGGCACCTGACTCAGGTTCCCTGCTACATGACACCAGAGCAGCAACAGAACCTGTGGGAGGGAAACAGGAAACACAGTTTACAATGTCTACACATTTCCAGCGATGCACACATGCACACATGCACACATGCACACATGCACAGGTGCACACATGCACACATGCACACATGCACACATGCATAGGTGCACACATGCACACATGCACAGGTCCACACATGCACACATGCACAGGTGCACACATGCACACATGCACAGGTGCACACATGCACACATGCACACATGCACAGGTGCACACATGCACACATGCACACATGCACAGGTGCAGACATGCACACATGCACACATGCACAGGTGCACACATGCACACATGCACACATGCACACATGCACAGGTGCACACATGCACAGGTGCACACATGCACACATGCACAGGTGCACACATGCACACATACACACATGCACAGGTGCACACATGCACACATGCACACATGCACACATGCACAGGTGCACACATGCACACATGCACACATGCACACAGTTTCACACAATTGTACAGTACTCAGTATGCGTTATATCAACACACAGACACAGACACACCTACATGCATACAAAGAGCACTACTAAGTGAGCCAAATAGTACTATTACTATTAACACTATTACAGGAATTGTTAATACACACTCACCAGCATGGATAGGATGCATTGCTGTTATACCAGAGGGTCCTGCAGACGTGAAGAAACTAATGTCAGTGGGCACAACTGTGCCATTGTTACTGAGTATGATACAGGTCAGTAGTACAACAGTCGCCTTTCACAGGTCAGCTGCTAATATTGAGGATATCACACTTGCACATTAAATACTATGGTGACAGCTACAAACCAAGGACACACCCCACACATGCATTAACTACCAGTGTACACAACAGTCAACTATACATATGGCATATTACCTGCACATTCACTGTCTTGCTGCTGTGTGGCTCCAGCCTCCATCATAATGCATGTCTGCTGCTGTTGTTGTTGCTGGCGGACTGGAGCCACTACACTCATGAGTAGTCCCTCCAGTCTGGTGAGTGGGGGATGTGTAGCCACCCCACCACCTGTGGCGACCTGTTGCCTGTGGATATCCAACGCACGCTGATGGACATGTCTGATTAAATCACGGCAGTGATGTCGTACCTGCTCATATGTCCTATTATGCGTGCCTATGTCATTTACCCGACGGACAAGGTCTTGCCACAGTGCAGCCCTCTCCTGCTGATCCTGGCTGGTGCAGGAAAAGAGTATTGCATAATCCTGCACCAGGCTCTGGTGTATCTCCTCATCCTCAGCTGTGGAGTAGGTGGGATTCCGGTGGGCCATGTACCTGAGAAAGAAAATAACCTGGTATCAGCAATATATGTCAGCAGAATTTGGCACACATACTACATATGCTACTCGACTGTTATGATACAACATATCTCACATATGTAGCATCTGTCTGTCTATTGGTGGATACACATGTAGATGGCCAGGTATCGGTGCTCAGCCAGCAACTGTGCAACAGTACCTGGCAGACTCCATACGACATACTACCAAACCCCAGCAGTCAGAACACTGATTCAGGTCAAGAGCACCTCCTCACTCTGGGGGTTTGTATCTAGGTACTGTATGGCCTACATCATCAACTACTGTGAGCTGACCACACACTGATTGCCCTGGATATACATATCCCACCTCCACCACCAGCACAAATGACTATAGTGCATAACATTACAGATACAAACTCTACACTTTGTAACAGTGATATGGTATCCTTTCAGCCCACTGGGCCAGTGGCAGATACAACCCACAATGCTGACCCCTACACAATTGCTTTCTACAGACATCTCCGAGAATGCATGGATCATGCAATCCCATATATGACCAAGACACTCTCCACAAAGGGACAGCATCCTGTCCAGTTGACCCCAGCCATAGACAGATTGTATTACAGAAGATGGAAGCTACTGCAAGACAGAGCATAATTCACTAAAGGGAGAGCATGTCTGAGCAGCACTGGTAAGGATCTATTTTCCATCATACAAAATACATGGGCAACTTTGAGAGGGAAATCAAGAGTGACACTACAGATGACCAGAAGGCCTTCTTCAGTTATGTTAGCAACCTGGTCAGGAGCCATCCTCTATGCCCATAGGTAGTACACAACAACAAATGTTTCACTGACACCACAGATATTGACAACATTGTGGCAGACAGGTTCAGTGCAGGTGTCACCCCGCCCTCTCCCCCGAAATAAGGCATAGTTATCCCAGCTGACTGTAACCTCCCTGTCATCACAGATGTCCAGGTGAGAGACACCCGCAGGACAGCAGAATACACAACATGGATGGGACCTGATGGTATCCCCAGTTGCATGCTACGTAAACTCTGACAGGAGCTAAACACACATATAGAAGTGCTATGTAACACTAGCCTGACTACAGGATATGTACCTGTACACTGGCACACAGCAACAGTGGTTCCACTCCATGAAGGAGGCATCTCAACATACCAATACAATACAACACAATACATTACATTACAATACAATACTATGCAATATGCTATTGCCCTGGGTCTACAGCAGCGTACTGTTCTGCTACCCTGACCATTGTGACACATGTGGTGTGATGGTACCTCCTGCTGTCACACAGTTACACAGGGTGACTCATATGGCATATTACCTATCTGGCTAACATTCAGCAGGGGTATGTGTGGCATGTACTCATGGGGAGTCTTGCTTCTTAACACTGTGTGGTTTATTGCAGGGTATGTCTTATCTGTGGGTAGGAACTCTTACCTCCACATGTGCACTCTATTGCAGTGGCACGGATGACACACAGCAGACATTTAGGTTGTGGATGGTGTGAGGTGTTACTATGGTTGTTGGACATCTGTCATGGGTGTGACTTCCATATGTAAATCCGGGAGTGGTAACCTCTATGTGGGTGGCATATGTGTACTCTGTGGTGTTGTCAGTCACTGTGCATTGGTAATGTGTTTGTGTGCATTGTCACAGTGTTGTACATGTCACTGTGTCCTTCTCCATATCTGTAGCTGTCATGTGAGGTCCATACCATGGCATCCATTATGTGGTATGGAGGGGTACACCGACCTACATGTCCATAGCTGACACACCATGTCCACTGACACATACCATGTGCAGGTATTCCAGGGATAGTGTGCCACTGTGAATATCATTGGGGCCACTATTGTACACATTCATGACCCTGTTCACCCCTGACACATGTAGTGGTGGGCAGCCAATCACATATCTGGTGGTTACTGGTGTAGGTGATCTGGAATGTGGTATGGTACTCCGGATTTGACACTGGTGTTCACTCCATGCCTTTGTCACCAGGCACCTGTTGCAATACATATGTACACATGTGCCTCACTCAGACTGTATATACATCTCTCTCTCTCTCTCTATATATATATATATATATATATATATATATATGTATATAGATATATCTATATGTATATAGATATATATATATATATATATCTGTCCGTATACATTTACACATATATATATTGGTGTACATATATTGCTATAGATGTGGAGGGGGCACAGAGGGGTGTGAGTGACAGAGGGGTGGGACAGGCTGTGTTGCAGGTCGTCATATACAGTCATACCTGTAGGTAGTCAGATCAGTCTGTCTATGTATATGTATCTACATATATCTATATCTGTATGTGTGCATTACATAGATATGTTTGTACAATATTCTATCTACATCTGTCTATGTATTCCTACATCTCTCTCTCTATGTATGTATACATATATGCATATATATATATATATATATATATATATATATATATATATATATATACATATATATATATATATATACATATATATATATATATACACATACATATGTTGACATACATACATACGTATCCATATGTTAGACAGGTATATCAACATATTTGTCTACCATACTGTATACACACACTAACATACTGCTAAACATACATAACTGTGTAACCTACTTTGTACATGGCACTACAACCTACAATCAAACAACATTGGTATGTGCACATAGATGCTCTCACATACAAATGTATGTACAGCCTTCACTGATAGTTGCTGTATGTCCCCTGCCCTTTACACATCTTCATATACATATGGATACAGACCAATGACACATATGGAGGGTTCACAGTATGTAGACCTTTATAGTATTACTTTACATTACCTGTGTTTGTCACAGCTGCTTGTGTTGCTGTCTGGTTCTCTGTCCTGCTGCTCCACTTCCCAGTTGTCAGCTTTCAGGTAGCTGTTGCTGAACAATGTGTTTCTGTCTGCTTAATTGCAGTTTTCTCTGTCTCTGTCTGTCTCTCTCTCTCTCTCTCTGTCTGTCTCTCACGTCCTTCTCAGGGTGCAATGAAAGTATTGCATGCATGGACATGGAGTACAGCATACTTTTGTAAGTATCTGCATATGCCCATGTGATGGCCTCTGCACCAATTGTTTGCCAGCATTTGCTAATTGCATGCAGCCAGTTGTGTACTGATTGCAGTTCTCACTGTGATTTCAGAACAGTGCTATAAAAAGGTGTGTGGGATAGGCGTAGCCCTTTCAGATGTTAAGGGCAGGGACCATGCTGTTATGCTGTGGACAATGTTCTGTGAGTGTAAAGGTTGGTATCTCTCTCATATTTCCAGGTGTGTTGTAGATTAACATTCCTCCATTCATTTCTCCAGTTTCCTGTACTAACTGTGTATGTACACTGACACCTACAACTACTACTACTGTTAATGTGTGTGTGTGTGTGTGTGTGTGTGTGTGTGTGTGTGTGTGTGTGTGTGTGTGTGTGTGTGTGTGCTTTCCTTTCACTTTTGCTTGCACTCTGTTGCTAAGGCTTCAATAGTTGCCCTTTACAGTCACTACTTGTATGCCTGCTAGGTGTCTTGACTGTAGTGTGCTGCTGTAGCTTTCCTATTTTCCATGTACATTCACACCTTGGAATGCTTGCTATATCTGCTAGGGTGTTACAGTATGCAGTGTGGTCTGGCCATGGTGTGGGCCTTGACATCTATTAGGGTATTTGAGTATGCTGCTGAGCAGGCCCCAGAGACTTTCAGGTTCATCTGTTATGTGCCTCATGCAATGGTACATATCAGTGGGGTACACCCATTAAAATGTCTGGTATGCTGCAGTTGTGACTGTGGGTTAGCATGAGCATATGTATTACTACACTTTTTCTGCCATGCAAGTGGTGAATACTTTCCAGACTCCATAGTTACCATTGCATGTGTTACACCTTTCTGCCTACTGTTTGTACATTTCACATGGGGTCGGTGGGGCATCCCTGTAGGTCATTCACTGTTGCTATGTCTAGGCTCTTAACTATTCAAATATAGTGGTGTCGGACCCGTCATGTGTACAGATATTTGCAGGTTGTCCACATTTCTGCCTCATATTTTGGTCAATATCCCATGCACACCTTTTTCTGGCACATCACTCTGGGCTCAGGTCAGACTATGGTGACAAACATTGAAGTTCCAGACTGCATACCCTTCCAAACATCCCACAAAGTGTAGACCCTGTTAGTTTTTGAACTGTCTGCGTTTGTTGTAACATTATTTGTAATGTGTCCCTGGTTTTGGGCCTTTGCTCCACATATTTTATTACTTGGTCCAGATGTGTTCCTGTAAGAGGTTGTGGGGTATGGGCAGTGCTTATCCTGCTGTGAGTATGTGTGTGTCTTGCAAGGTGCTATAGTAACATTATTACCTACTAGCTTCCAACTAGCATGGCTGTTTCTGTTCACACACTACTATTATGGAAATCCAGTAGTTTTGATAGTAATTCTAAATGTCATGCTTTGTGTACTACACATCTATATTCCTTTTACATTCATTCCTACTATTACATGATATATTTACTTTAGCACAATGTTCTTGTATAAGAGTCATGGCTTAGTGGTAAGTCATGCAGACTACAGTTGCCAAGGTCCTGGGTTCGTGACTCACAGTGGGATTTTATTTTGCTTTTGAACTGAGTACAAGACCTGTCAATCAAAGTGACTAAGGCACTTTTAAGCAGTTGTAACCAGGCTAGCGCTGGTTTGCGCAGAGCTCACGCATGCGCACTGGCGGTTAGCTCCGTGCAAACAAGCGCACACCCGATTACAACCACTTGCACGTGCTTACTCTTGCGCACACCCACGCTATTTTCTTTGAAAGAAAAGAAAAATGGGGAGACAGGAAAGTGGTGAAAAAGGGGTCACAAAGAGGGTAAGACAGTAGGGAAACAAGCTTGGGATGTGCAGGAGGGATGTAGGTAAGGTCCATAGCTGCCCATTTCTTCATCAGCAACAGCTGTGCATATGTATGGAATTTGATGTGACATTTGAAACCTTCCACCCCTGAGAGAGGTGTCAGGACAACAATAATACTTGTTGTACAGCCAATTGGAATTGATAGGTTCCATGTCCAGTAGACATGTGTGCGGAATGGGCAGCTATGTATGGGGCATAATTTTTTTGTGGGTACAGAGTGCCCTTTTGTTTTTTTGTTTTTTTTTTTTTCAGGTGAGAGTGGTATGTCAGGTGAAGGTAGTCGGTACAGCTGGGGAGGTAGGTTGGGTAGGTAAACAGACAAGACAAACAAGACGCATACAGGGGCGGTGTATGACACGTGTGGGGGGGGTTACACAATTGATGGGGACGGAGGTTTGGATATCCAGAGCCCATGAGCCCACAGATGGCAACAGTGGAACTGATATCCCAACCCATAGGCAGTTGCCACTGTTCCTTCACTGCCCAGGAAGGGCTGTGCTGGGGGCTGTGTAGGCGGGGCAACAGGCATGCCCATTAGTTGCGCCACCCATGCCTCGAGCTGGCGTAGGGGCTCAAGGACAGAGTCCCAAATCTCCCTACGCACCACAGTCCGGACACTACGGAGGGTGAGTGGTGGATCTCCTCCGGCCACACTTGCAGAGGGGGGGGCGAGCCCCATCCCCTGCAGCGCTTCCACCCGCAGGTGGCACAGGGCCACCGGAGGAGGGTCCGGACTCGGCACTAGTGCCAGGTGCACTCGCCAGCTGAGGTGGGAGAGGTGGGTCCGCTGGAACCCGCCTTCCCTGTCATACTGTGTTTTGCATTATGTCATGACAGTTTGGGTTAGTGACATATAATACCATTCACAATTAGTTGTAACAGCATGCATTAGTATTCCCATTAACCAGACACCCAGATATTCACACCATTGAAAAGCGTGCATAACACATGCATAATTTGAACAGAAATACACAGTCCAACAACATGCAGGGTTAATTGATGGCAACAGGCCATCAGGTGTGGATGTATGAACAGGGCAGATGCATCAACAGACATGCAAATATATATGACCCAACAGGACAAACGTCCAGGGGTGTTAATTGTGATTGCACATACCATTTTCACGTGGAATGGGTTATATGTAGTTATAGGGTGGGGTGAAGAAAGTAATATTAACACCTTGAATAACAATACATATGCTGTACATTTCTAATAGCTACAGTTATATACACACTACTGTTCTAACTACAGTTTCCTATATGGTAACTATTTCAACTTGGTGATAGGACTGTTAATGCAACATCAATGTACATTTTATGGTTCTTCATACACATTCATATCTAGCTTTGTTCAGCTACATCAGGGCTACATTTGCTTTATATAGCTGTAGACAAGTGTGGATGTTTGGTATATCAGACAAACATCCTATCTGCATATTGCAGACTGAGAGCAACATATCCTGATTTTGGGATACACATTCCAGATGCAGCAACACTTTGAACAGATTTTGCTGTTTGGTTTGGAATATCACATGCATTTCATTCTGTCTTGACTGCAGTATACTTTATTCAGGGGTTATTACTACTGTATTGCTGGATTCATGGCACTTTCTCACACTCTCTCACTTGCTTTCATTTTACTATTCAGGATGGTACTTCTAGGCTTTATTGACATGTTTTAACAGTACTTATTACAATCCATTCCAGCAGTCTCACTTCTGTCATGTTTCAGTATTTCCACAGGGATATATTTCACACATGTGATTTCATCATCTTCTGCAGCTATACTTTTCAGCCTGCTGCAGGTTGTGTACTATTTTCTTACAGGCAGGGCATTTTATTTCAGAATATATGTCAGACAGTTTCATGTTTAGGTTAAACTTACAGGCTGAAAACTCTTGTAATCAAGCAATACTTGCATACACTTTCACACTGTTACTTGCAGATTTTATTCCTTACTGACTACACTGCACTCTTTTGCTGACTGTCATACTTTTATATTTCTTTACAGTTACTGGTAGTGGATTACTGACCTGCCTGGTGGCGCAACCGCACCAGCCTATCGCCATAGGCTCTGCGGTTCGCAGAACGGACACCTGCAGCTGTAATATAAATGAAGCAATATTTGAATACACATCTCCATAATATCAGCTAGTTTAATTTTTTACATACATAATTAAATGTTACTTAGTGGTGAGGCGTTGGGTGATTGCCGGGCCTCCTGGATCCAAAGGTTCAGTTGGTCCTGCTTGCGTCTCTTCAGGTCCGCATGGTGGTGATGAACCTGCTCACCAGTCCTTGGAATCCCTGTGGCACTGGTGAGATCATGAGCCAACCGGTCCCACGCCTCAGCCCTGTATGCTCCCCAGAGGACCTGGCCCTGCATGAGTTGGGCCTCATGATTGTGGACTAGGAGCCAGGCCATGTACCTGGACTCCTCAACACCCCACCTCTGTGCTCAAAAGCGACTACCCTCTCCTACTCCTGACATTCTGCCTGCAGGTCTGTTCTACAGTCGTTTATGCTGTGTATTCCCGGCTATGGGGCTTATATAGTCCGTTTTTCCCACACATATCTGTGATTGGCCATTTTGGAATTGTATCAACTTCAGTAAACCTGCATTGTCATGTTGTAGTTTGCATTCATTCCTATATATTAGCTATTATTGCATTTACAGGTACTGCTGTCGTGGCTTGGTGGTTCTGTACCTTGACTTTGGTGTATAGTATCCTGGGTTCGAATTTGGCCACTGCTTTTTATTTTTCATTACTGTCTAGACATGCTGAGGGTTGTGTCTGTGTAAAGGCAGTTTTGATACGGCTTACTCAACGTTGCCCGTCGGTTAGCTTGTTTGCGCGGTGCGCAGCTCCACGCAAACGGGGTACGCTGCTTTAAGCCTCATTTGGCTATCGGCACGCATATTATGCTCAGCTCAGCTAGGGGCACATAGATTTAACATGTTAAACCACTGCTCAGCTACGGGCACTCATTTTGCACCAGTTAGACCACTGCTCATCTACGGGCACATGCACTCACTCTGTAAAACTGTAGCTCAGCTATGGGCACATCTGGCATGTTTTCTTCTTTTGTTACCTCACATGTCTGCAATATAAATGGGCTATTTCATTACATTTTACATGAATTGTGGTTTTATGTGTACATATTTGTCAGGGACTTGTTTCCTGCTTATTTTGCAAAAAAAAAAAAAAATTGGTGTTGTGGGGGCTCGAACCATGAATGCCTGCTCTTCAGCCAACATCTCTACCGCTACGCTATTGCTTCCTGGCTTATTTTGCATATTTAGTTCTTATATGCTTTCCCACTGACTGCTAACTGTAGCTGCGCTACGGGCACGCCCGCGCAAACGAGCGCACTCACGGTTAAACATCTTTACAATTTAAAAAAAAAATCTAACATGTTCATTTATATATCTTTTATGTTTATAGTCTGTGGGGGCATGTGTTGTGTTGTGTTTGTTCACATTTCCGTGGACTCTGTTGTGGGTGTTTACTTTGGGCACTTTTACACTTCTGGGGGTGTGCCACTTGCAGGGCTCGACCTACGGACACGCCCCCTACTGTCTTACACGGACCGTGTTAGACTTAGGTGTGATTCAGCATGCTCTCATGAATATGCAAAGCATGCTGACATCACTCCGTTTAACTGCAGCCTCCATGTAAGAGTTATAACTCTTACACGGAGGCTTCGTGAATCCTGGGGCATATAATTTCTGTAGGTTTCCCTGTTAGTTGTCAGTGCAGCACTTTCTGTGTGTCTCTCTCTCTCTCCCTCCCTCTCTTTAACTGTGCTACAAAAAATTCTGTTTGGGTCTCTGATCATAACCTCTATTATGCGTTCTTGACATGGACAATCAAATACACCACTAATAGCATAAACACAGCTAATAAAGACAAACAAATAAACAAAATTCCACAAACAACCTTCTACAAGAACTGTTTATTAAAAGGTTAAGTGCTTTTTGCTGTTTCTTTCTTCAAAAACAGTGAATTATCCAAAACTCAAACATGTAAAATCTATCAAAACAATGACACATGATTCACTTAAACCCGTAAAACACTTTATAATAAAAACCTTAATAAAATATAAAATAAATCCAAAAATCAATTAAAAACATTTTCCTTAAAAACACCATGTAACATATTAAAATTAAAATACTAACTCGTAAATGCCAGCTTTGCTGCCTTTAAATGTAACACACTATTTACTGACATGCTCATTAATACAGTTTCCTGTATTCCAGCCTATCTTTATTTATTTATTTATTTATTTATTTTTTGTTGACCAGGAAATTCCGACTGGATGCAGGTTCTTTTTCGGTGGAGGCCCGGGGAGAAACTCTCCACAAGTAAAATTATTACAAACATAGTTAACAGATGAAGAATATAGTACATATAATAGACACGTAGCATCTGTGCCATCTAAGATGGCATGTATTCTATGAAGTAAATAGCAGTTGTTAACATTGTTACAGTAAGAAATTACTGCAGTATAATAAACAGATAGGCGTACAAGCATCAGAGTTTGCTGTAATAAAGGTAGTCAGTGGGGTGGAAGAGAGGTTGAGGGTAGATGGAGTGGGAGATGTTCGAGAGGAGAGTTACAAGGCATAGCCAGCATGTTTTAGGTGAGCTTTAAGTAAAACTTTGAAGTCGGTGCATGATGGTACAGACGTTATTGTGGGGGGAGGGTATTCCATAATTTGGCTATTGAGCTGGAGAATATTGCTTCTCCAGCAGAGTTCTTGGCTCTGGTTACCTGTAATTGATTTTTGTTGCTGGTGGACTGGTAGTGAGATAGGGTTGGAGTAGATTTTGAAGGGATGGGACTTTTAGTGGATTAGATTAGTTAGATTGTTTACTAATTTGTGGGTGAGAGAGAGTTGATACCATTGAAGGAGGTGAAGGAATTCTAGCCAGCCTGGTTCAGCAGGTGAGAGACAGTGGTGACTACGGTAGGATGCCCAGGTGGCGAACTTGGTGATTTTGTTGTAGCAGGTCTCGAGTTTATTTAGATCGCTTTGCCTTAGGTTGGTATATACTGGAGAGGCATAAAGTAGGGTGGAGATAAGGTGTGAATTTGCAACTGAAATCCTAGCTGCTTTGGTGAGGAATTGCTTATTTCTGTATAAGGCTCCTAGTTTTTTGTGGACTTTTTTATTGTCATGGATATGTGAATGTCAGATTTGAGATTATTGTCTATTTCAACTCCTAGCAATTTGGTGTGATGTGTTGGGTGGATAGTGGTGTATTTTGCTGTGATGTTAAAGCAAGAGTAGGTTTGAGTATGTTTGGTGGGTTGGAAGATGAGGAGTTTAGTTTTGTTTGGACTGAGTATTAAATGGGCATCAGATAGCCAAGTTTCAACAGAGGAAAAGGCATCCTGTGTGACCTTTTGCAGTTCGAGTAGGGACTGGGCTGAGCAGATGATGGTTGAGACATCTGCGTATTGTATGAGTGTGCCATGTTTGGTGGCAGTGTCTAGATTATTGGTGAAAATGGATAAGAGTAGGGGTCCGAGGATGGATCCTTGGGGAACACCAATAGAGACAGGTAGTTGGGGAGATATGTCCTTCTGCCATACAATGGATTGCTGGTGGTCAGTCAGGTTGCTCTGAAACCAAGTTGGTGACTGATTGAGAGAAGAACAGGTTATTGAGAACAGAGATGAGTTGTTTGTGTGGGACCATGTCAAATGCTTTAGATAGGTCTAGGAAAGTAGCAGAGGGGAGATAGCCATTGTTTTTTATGCTGAAGGATAGTGTTAGTAAAAGAGGGTAAGGCAGTGGTAGTGCTATGGTTTGGTCAGAAACCATGTTGAGTATTAGAAAGGAGGTTGTTAGTAAGGAGGTAGTCTAAGACTTTAGAGTGAATGCATCTCTCTAGTACGAGAGAGAATAGCTATGGGGCGTAATTGGTGAGTTCTGTGGAGGGGCCACCTTTGTGGAGGGGAATAATGTGTGATATTTTCCATAGTGTAGGGACTTAGCATTCTGACAGAGATCGGTTAATCAAGATTGAGACTGGGTAGGCTAAGGTGTCAGCTGCAATTTGTAGGTATTCACTTGGAGGTTGTCTGCTGCTAGTGGGTTTAAGTTTAGTTAAGAGTTTTTTTATGTTGGTGGTAGAAATAGGAGAAAAAGAGAAGACAGTGGGGAGATTAATAGGTGAAGGTGTGGGGTGGAGGGGAGGTGGGTTGTGTTGTCTAGCTAGTGATAGTATGGTTTGTGTGAATTGTTTATTGAATGAGGTAGCAATATTTTCTAAGGAGTGGAGAATGTTAGGTGGAGGGGTACTGGTTTTACCTGGGTGGAGGATGGAGTTTATGGAGGACCGGAATTGCTTGGGGTTGTGTTGGGAGGAGTTAAGGGCAGACTTGATGAGTGGATAGGAAATAGGAAATACACCCCAGGGATCACTTCTGTGTTTCTGCTTGACAGTGGCACAGGAAAATAACTTTTTTGGGTGGCATAAGTCAGGGAGCCTTGATGGCTAGGCTTATGTAGGCCTTTGGGCCGATAGCCTAGTACCTACCTATGAACCTATGAACCTATGACTGGTAGTATTGGATTTTGTCCTGCTTTATTAGCTTTTTGACTCTATTGAGTAGTTCTAGGAATTTCTGTCTAGCTGAGGAGGTTTTGGTTTTGTGCCAGTGTTCCCAGGTTTTATCTCTGTTTTTCATTTCTGACCTAGTGGCTTTCTGTAGCCATGGGGTGGGTTGGGCTTTGGTTTTGGTAAGTCTTATGGGGGCGTGGTTATTTAGGATGCCTAGGAAGGTAGTATTGAGCCACGGTGGTACAGCAGTAGCATTGTCGCCTCACAGCAAGAGGTTCTCCCAAGTCGGGAAAAGCTGAAAGAAGAAGAAGAAGAAGAAGGAAGGTAGTACTGAAAAATAAAACTGCGTCATCTAGGCTGAGGTACTTTAATGGATGCCAGTTACACTCTTTGAGGGCTGCGATGAATGTGAGTGGATTAAAGTTTACTTTTTTAAGTATTTGCCAGTAGGTGACAGGTTTAACTTGGTATAGTTGTCTTTTGAGTAGGAATGTTGGGGAATGATCACTGAGGCTATCTGATAGGCAGCCTGCTATATAAGACTGGGGGATCTTACTGACTAGTATCCAATCCAGGGTAGTATACTTGTTGGAGTTTTTATTTATTCTGGTAGGCGACTGGATTAGTTGGGTGAAACCATGAAGGTTTAGATGATGGGTTGGATGGTTGCCACAACAGGATTGCCAGTCAATATTGAAATCACCTAAAATTACGGTCTCTTGGGGAAGATGGTGGGTAGCTCAATTCAGGAGCTTTTCTAGTGGAGGGATATTTTGGCCAGGTGGGAAGTAGCATCCTATTATGTTGATGGTTTTATTTTGGTTTATTTTGAGCTTGGTACAGATTATTTATTTGTTGCCAATTTGGGGAGCTGATATGTTTAGGATCTGGATGTTTAGATGCTGTTTTAATATTATAGCTATACCACCTCCTTTCTTGTTTAACCGGTCTACTCTTAGTATGTTGTAACCAGCAGGGAGGATTTGCTCACTGGTAATGTGAAGTTTTAGCCAGGTTTCTGTCAGGATGATTATATCTGGGGAGTACAAGTCTATGTTGGCATGGAGTTCGTGGTCTTTGTTGGTTATACTTCTGATATTTAGGCTTAGCAGAAGGAGGTCAGTTGGCTTTCTAATGGCTGTGTTTTGGGAGAAGTTATGATTATTAGACTGATTATTAGGAGTAGAGTTAGAGATGGAGGGGCCATGTTTGGGGTGGATGTCTCCACTGAGGGCTACTTTTGATATGTATAAGGTTATTAGTTTTATCAATTTGTGAAAGAGTTTGTATTTTAGGGAAATGTTTTGATTGGGTGCCATAGGTAATAGATACAGTGAGGGGATTATTTTAAGTTTTAGAGATGCAGCTTGTTTGAGTAATGTAGTTGATAGAATACATGGGGGGTGTATAGGGATGGTTCTTGAGTTGGTGGGAGAGGAGCAATGTGAAGGTGAGTCATGAGTGGTGGTGTGAATAGTAGTACAGTGGAAGTGGTTGAGTGGAGGAATAATGGAGTTTTGGTAAGATATGCAAGGAGAGTGCATGCAATGAGTATAAGTATGGTATGCTGAACCGTGTTACAAGATGAGGGATAGTAGTGGGATGATGGTGGAATTAGGGTTGGGAGTAGTGGTGTGGTTGGTTGTTAGAATGATGGGAGGGGTTTATGTGTGCAATAAAGGTAGGACAACTGGGGTGGGTGGGAATTGGGAGTAGGGTAGGGAGCAGAGTGAGCCTGTAGGGTGAACAGACCGGGTTGAGCCAAAGAGAAGGAGGTGAGGTAAGCAAGAATAAAACAATCAGTAAAGTAAGATTAAAACAAAGCACGAATAAAACAATCAGTATAGTTCAATTAAGACAAGGCTCAGAGATGCAGGTATGTCCGAGGGGAGCTTTGTCACACAGAAAGAGTCTACCTTTTAAAAATTATTAGTTTGATTGGAGGTAACACCGGCAGAGACTAAGGAGAATTGAGACCAACTAGATTCATGGCTAAATGTTATTTAGGTTTGATTATATGGGATTTGGTTAATTTAAGTTGGGGAAATACACTGGGAGAAGAACTAGTACTGGGCTTTCATAAATTAGAATTTAGGAATAAAATAATGGGGTAATACTGAATGGCTATAAGGTAACACTAGAGAAAAATGGGCAGGGAAAGGGAAGGAAAAACTGGGGGAAAGATGGACTTACAGACAGCAGCAGGCTTTTAGCATGCACATGGCTAAAAATTATATCAGGAGAAAAGTACAATTTAGTTGCATACACTGTCTTCCTTGGGAGAGGCAGAATTTTTGCTTAGTAGCTGATGGAGCGGAGAAAAATTCTTGTTTGCAGTTACTTCAGGGCAGGGAGGTTCTTACTGTAATAAGTGCCCAGAGAGGAAGAAGCACAGAAAGAAGCTATCCTGTCTTCCTTAGGGGAGGCAGAATTTTTGCTTAGTTATTGATGGAGTGGAGAAATATTCTTGTTTACAGTTACTTCAGGGCAGGGAGGTTCTTACTGTAATGAGAAGCACCCGGAGAGGAAGGAGATCAGAAAAGAAGCTATACTGTCTTCCTTGGGAGAGGCAGAATTTTGGCTTAGTTATTGATGGAGCAGAAAAAAAATATTGTTTGCAGTTACTTCAGGGCAGGGAGGTTCTTAATGTAATTCCTGGAGAGGAAGAAGTGCAGAAAGAAGCTATACTGTCTTCCTTGGGAGAGGCAGAATTTTTGATTAGTTATTAATGGAGCAGAGACAAATTCTTGTTTACAGTTACTTCAGGGCAGGAAGGTTCTTACTGTAATGAGAAGCACCCGGAGAGGAAGGAGATCAGAAAAGAAGCTATACTGTCTTCCTTGGGAGAGGCAGAATTTTTGCTTATTTATTAATGGAGCAGAGACAAATTCTTGTTTACAGTTACTTCAGGGCAGGAAGGTTCTTACTGTAATGAGAAGCACCCGGAGAGGAAGGAGATCAGAAAAGAAGCTATACTGTCTTCCTTGGGAGAGGCAGAATTTTGGCTTAGTTATTGATGGAGCAGATGAAAAATTCTTGTTTGCAGTTACTTTAGGGCAAGGAGGTTCTTAATGTAATGAGAAGCGCCCGGAGATGAAGGAGCACTGAAAGCAGCTATAGGAGTTCTACTGAGCAGCACTACACGCCAACGAGCGAAGCCAGCACCCTATGGGAGGGCAGGTCGGGACTGGACAAAATGTATTAAAAAAAATAAAAAAATGTTCCCAGCACCCACCTCTATCACAACTGTCTACTTTTTTCCACTATAAAAACACAAGCTTTTTAAAAGCTGCACATATTTTGAAAAGTTTACTTCATGCATTTGAAATGTCACCTTTCTTTATAGCAGAAAGTTCATATACTCTGGTCCTTAATGTCCTTTCTTTTTTGCCAATATAAAAAGCTGGACAAGAGATGAAATTGGCCAAGTAAAAAAAAAGTCCTTTGATGGCACAACTGAATTTTCCATTACATAATATAAAGTGCAGTTGTGTAAAATCTTACCATGAGAGTAGATGTCCTTCTCATCACTGTTGCAGTATCCAAAACAGAAAGGATCCCCCCTCCTAGGACAGCCTGTTGCTCGGGCAGTATGCAAAAGCCTAATGATCTTGTATGCACCATGTGTTACACATATGCTGCCACACAGAATGTAGAGCATAAAAGTGATGTACAGAAGCAACTACCCAAAACTGAATTGCCTCAGAAGAGAACAGTGGTCTCCATATAACAAAGGAGTAGGGTCCATGCACATCCAGAAGAAATAGGGGAAACAAAAACTAGTACAAACAAGAGGGGGTTGGATTAAGGGAATGCTGTTATGGCAATAATTTACACAGCTGTATTATGTCCTTTTATATCACTGTTGCAGTATCAAAAACAGAAGGGAAAGTAAAAAAGCTCAAGTAACAGAATGGGAGGTGGAAGACTGAGAACAGCCCTCAAAAAACCCACATAAAATGGTTTCAGAAAAACTGCTCTGTGTCTAGAAACCATATCCAACTTATACTACTTAGTACAGTATGCACTGAAGACCAATTAGCCAGCTTCAAGGATGGAATTGGTTTCCAACCCCTTGAAGAAGGCACCAGAAGAGGCAACAGCCCTAGAGGAATAAGGTCTAACAGAAGTAGACAGAGATTTACCATGAAAAGAATAACAAAAGGAAATGGCCTTAGATATCCAGGAGGAGATGGTTTGCTTAGATACAGCCAAACCCAGTGTCCTGGGATGAAAGGAAACAAAAAGCAAATCAGACTTATGAATGGCTTTAGTTTTATCTGAATAGTACCTGAGCTGTCTGTGCAAATCCATGGTATGCAGGGCCATTTCACTAGCAGACTGTGGAGAAGGGAAAAAGGAAGGGAGTTGTACCAACTGATTCAAGGACAACACATTTACTATTTTGGCCATAAAACAAGGATTAATACGAAGGGACACCCTGTCCCTGTAAACAGCCCTAAAGGCCAAAGTAGAAGCAGTGTAAACTTTCTTACCTTTTTATCTGTGGCTGTTATTTTGATCCTATTTTCTGGTGTTGTGGTTCTGCTAAACTTTCTTATCAAGCCTCTCCATTGCCCTACTATCCTTATCAGAAGGCAAAGTTTGGAAGAGGGCAAGAGCTTAGAAGGTTTGTCAGAAGACACTGACACCACAGCAGGATCAGCAGAAGTTCATTTAAATAAAATTTGACAATCCTCAGAACTTATCAGGACTCTTAGGAGCAGGAAGCTGAGAAACAGGAGACCTGGGAGGAGCAATGAAAGTATATAACAAGGCAGCCAACACAGGAGAAACTGACGATGGTTTAGGAGTATCCAGCTGAAGCAGCTCACACTCAGACACTTGAAAAGAATCCCACTTAAAGTATTCCATCATCTTATCATTTGTGTCCCCATAGGGCAATTCCTCAAAAGGAGACAAAGGGCTAATAGATATCTCTTTGTCAGAGCCATAAGCCCACTGCGAAGGCCTCTGTGCAGAATAGGACAACAACCCCTCATCAGACACTGAATCTTCATCTGAGGAATCCAGTTCCCTAAGCCATTTAGGAGGGGTAGAGCTCCAAAGAGGAACAGGCACTGAAACCCCTTGAGGAGGCTTTAGGGCTATCTAGTCAGAAAACAAGCCCTGAGTAAACTTTTGCCATTCTCTTTGAGGAATCTTAGGATGGACCAAAACATGCTTCAGTTTTTGTCTTTTCTTGGAAGGGACATCAGTCCTAACATATACCAGAGGCTCCAACCCTTGGCAAGATTCGATAAGAAAACTGGAACCTCCTCCCTGACCATTATCTGCAGAATCTCTCTAGGACCCTCGAGATAATGAACCATGGTTCCCTCTTGATGTCCAGAGCCGACGCCTGCAAAGCTTCAGTGGACATGCAAAAAGATGACTCCATGTTCACCTCCGACTGAGTCGTGGCAGAGGAATCTGACATAGATAGCAAACAACCTACTGAGCTATTACCCACTTCTAGAGGGATACCGGTGGAGGCTGAACAACTAAGGAATCTGGCTGAGTCTTCTTGGCCTTCTTCTTACGTTGTGGGAGTATCTTAGGGTTAAAGGGTTCTGCCATGGCACCTTGGGCTAACTGTTTAAGCCATTGGTTTTCAAGATAAATGACCAGGCAAGACAAATGACTTCTGAGTATCTTAGATACAAACAAAAAAGACACTGCTCCTGATGATCCTAATGGAGAATCTGCCTCTCAGAACTCTAGACAGCAAAATAAAATACAAGACTAAGAAAAGTACCAAAAAAAAAAAAAACAATGGGGCACTTACCTGAAGGCTAAGTATTCAGTACAGTAACAAGACGTTCAGACCAACTAGCGGTAATGGCGTTCAAACAAGGTAGTTACATTTGTACATCTCTTTTATGCCCTACCTTCTTTACAGGGAGCATAAATGTGATTTATGGCACATACAAGGTCATTAGACTTTTGTATACTGGCCGAAAGTCAGGCTTCCCTGGGTGGGAGATCTCTTCCGTTTTGGATACTGCAACACTGATATAGAAGGACATCTTTTGGATATGTGGTAACAATAGTATTAACAGTATTCAGAAGGAACTGACAGTGAGTGTAAGGGCCTCATTGTACCATACCTTTAGAGGAATTGTTACAAGTCAATAGCTGTTTATGTGTTTGTTCAAGCAAACCTTTGAGATTACTATTCCTCCTATATACAAAATGTGGTGTTTGTCATAACTAGTGCAACGACCCTGATAAACCAAACAATCTGGTCCATTTTTTATTTTACAAATGTACTATATAAACACTCCAAAATATGTGTGGCTTTCAAAAAGTTTTACATTGGAAAAAGTAGAGAAATGGTGCTGTCCTTTTTTTATTTTTTATTTATTATTTATTTTTTCCATGACATGGATGCCAAGGTTTATCTTTCTAGCTTCTTGAGATGAATTTCTTGTGCAATCTCGTGGCATCCTTGCCTGAAACACATAAGAGGGTTATGACTGAATACCTGGTCATAATAAAAATTGTACATTGTTCAAGTAAAATGCATTGCGTATGTAAAAACGATTTTACTTTAATGTAATGTGTGTGATTTAAGTGAGCCTCCACTGTTTTTTTTTTTTTTTTTTTTTTGCTCAGTTAAATATTCTCAGCCAGAAATGAAAATGTGAACTTGCCTATAAGGATATTAGATCTGCATCTGTGGTCTTGAACTTCATAGAGTGGTCACTTTGGATCATTCTAGACAGTATTGTTACACTAGTACCATGCCTAATATATACAGTGTAACATTTTGAAGTTCTAAATTGCTGTTTGTTGTTTTGGCTTTTCCCGGTTAGGGGTCACCACTTATTTGCAAAAAATAAAAAGAGCCTGTTTGGATTTCATCAGGTAAAACATTTCCAAGATACATTCCAGCTTCACCATTAAAAAAATATCTTTGTATCAGTATCTTTATGTTAGATACCTTCATCATTTTTTGAACTGTGTGATAAATGTAAAAAAAAGGAAAAAGGGAGTTATGCATGGATGGAAGGATCAATATAATTGTAAGAATGTTTAATTGTCTTCTTTGTAAAGTACTGAATAGTCAGTCTACTTTGTTTTACTCTAGATCTCTGAAGTTTTAATTTGCACAACTATAAATATAAATATCCCCACCTAATTCTAACAATGAGTGGTTAACTCTTTGGGTTACATTCAATCACTTAGTAAATGACTTGCTAAGATTCCCCACAGCATAAATGTTTTGTAAAATTATTCAGAGTCTGTTACCATAATATTTGCCATACACTGTCAGACTGTACTAGCTTTACAAAATGTAATACATCTTCTGCAATAGCACTAGTACAATCCGAAAGAGTGGCACATGTTTTGGGCAAATATGGCACTACAATGTACAGGAAGCCTTTGGAGCCAAACTTAATGAGCTTTCTGTAGCAAATGACAGAGAAATTACTGTAATATTAAGCAGATTGAGCAACCCATATGTATCCTTTTATTGCATATTAAATTACAAAACTGAAGGTGTAACACATATCATATACCTGTCTTTCAGTTATTTTGTTTCATTATTGACTGAAGCCTGATGTTCTAGCTTCAAACAACTACAACACTACATTGTAGAACAAAAGCAACTAAGATCACATTTAAAGCTAATTCCTGTAGAGTTAAAATGCTACAGTATGTGTAAAAATTATAATATTTTGATTTAATTTTTCTATTGCTAAATGGCAGCTACCTTAAATTATGATATAGCAGTTTTGCTTTATTTGATGTGATAAACCAGTAAGCTAGTTATAACAAATTGTCCAGCTGTATTGATTGGGGGTGGAGTGATGCATCTGTATTGTAATTGATGCATATAAACCATGCCTGTCTCACAGATTAATAGTAAATCAATACAAGTATGGTAAAAGAGAATAAATATCTACATTGCTTTCCTAGCACATCTCTCAAATCATGCCTATGCTCCATGTAAATCCTTCTATAAGTCAAGCTCATCAGCAAATTAATCTGAATAACAGTTCTGTATCTTGGAAACAAGAAGTGAAAGTAACACAATGCTGAGCAGATTTACACACAAGGTGATAACATGAGGACAGGGAGGGAAGGAAGATGTCTTTCAGGAGAAGGTAACCATTTGTTAAGGTTGCCATTTGATTTTGCAAGTCAAACATTCTAGAGGGCGTTTCTTGCAAGCATCAGTTTTTAATGGGATGAATTTATTCCAAAGAAAGCTGTAGAACCGATTGTTATATTCAGATAATTTCTAGTTCTACATAGTTGTCAGTAATTTTAACTCATTCTGGCCCACCTAAGCCATGTTTGAGTGCCTGACACATACAAGAAAGATTGATTTGTTTCTCTCAACAAGATTTCTAAACATTTGGAGAGAATGGAATGGGTTTCATAACATCAATCATGGATTAAAAACATCGGCAAAATAAAGGAATGTGTCTCTTTGTATGAGCCTTAATGCCTGCAATCTTAGCACAACTATTTCAACATTTTAATAAAATATAAATGCGACTTTGTGTACATTTGTGTTTGTGAGTGTTTGTGTGTCCTGTTCTAAATGGACTTAAATCAAAACATTTCCAAATAATGGAAGACATAAACAAGAAACACATACAGCCACATAAAAAGGGACATTAGCGTACAGCTCTCATACTACTTCTACATTTGTTGGACCAAACTCAATGACTACTCTCGGAAGAAAATAGTTGGTTTCCATATGTTCAGTTAGAAATGTTGGCTTTTCTATGCACAATTCAAATAAGCTCCTAATCAGTGAAATAAGATCATGAAATGAGGTAACATTAAAAACAGCTGTCCTGACAACATTATTACCATACTTTGAGTATGGCTCAGTAGGTGTGTGTGTGTGTGTGTGTGTGTGTGTGTGTGTGTGTGTGTGTGTGTGTGTGTGTGTGTGTGTGTGTGTGTGTGTGTGTGTGTGTGTGTGTGTGTGTATGTGTGTGTGTGTGTGTATATGATTATTTTTTTTTATTAAACATGTAAATGAGCTGCTCCACACTCCACACACTCTTTCAATCACGACCTGGTTCACAGTGGTGAGTGTAAATGCACTATCATATGGACAGCCAAGAGTAGCCAGTCAACCAGCATGTTTGCTGTTGGTAAGAGGATACTGTACCACTTGCAGAAAACCCAGACAACACAGTTAGAATCTGCAAACTTCATACATAGTACGGTCAGATGTCAGGATTCAACCACGGGAGAAGAAGCATCTTCACCATTGAATCACCAAGTTGCCTTGCATATTTGTGTGCAATATTTTATTTACATCTTTGTGTTCTTATTTTTATTCTATGCTGTACATCTCTGTCCATTGTATGAGTGCTTACACCTCATGAGCAGTGTGAAAATGCTAGAAAAGTGATCTAATGTCATGATATACCTTCTCCCACACTTGTCTGGAAGGAGAGGCTCTGAAAGATACGTTTTTTTTTTTCAACTGGTTAGTCTTGTTTACTTAAAAGACATGACTTTCTTCTTTGTCTGTCAGGATTCTAATGTGGTTTAGGCCTTAAGGGTCTCTAAGATCACTAATACTTTAAGACTGTTGCTTTCAGGAATCTAACGTGATTCAGGACCTAAGTGTTTCTAAGGTCACTAGTACATTAGGACTGATGCTGTCAGTAGTCTGGCATATGATTCAGGACCTAAGTGTCCCTAAGATAACTATTACTTTATGACTGGTGCTCTCAGGAGTCTGACATGTGATTTAGAACCTAAGTGTCTCTATGCCCCGAGTACTTTAGGGCTGGCAAATTCAGGAGTCTGACATGTGATTCAGAAACTAAGCATCACTAAAGTCACTAGCACTTTACGACTGGTGCTGTCATGAGTCTGATATGTGATTCAGGACCTAGGTGTCTCTAAGGTCGCTAGTACATTAGGACTGCCACTGTCAGGAGTCTGATATGATTCAGGAACTAAGCATCCCTAAAGTAATTAGCACTTTAGGACTGGTGCTGTCATGAGTCTGATGTGTGATTCAGAACCTAAGTGTCTCTAAGGTCACTAAAATATTAGGACTGGTGCTGTCATGCGTCTGACATGTGATTCAGGACCTAAGTGTCTCTAAGGTCACTAGTATATTAGGACTGATGTTCTCATGAGTGTGACATGTGATTCAGGACCTAAGTATCCCTAAGGTCACTAGAACTTTACGACTGGTGCTTTCATGAGTCTGACATGTGATTCAGGACCTAAGTGTCCCTAAGGTCACTAGCTAGTAATTTAGGACTGGTGCTACTATGAGTCTGACATGTGATTCAGGACCAAAGTGTCTCTAAGTTCAGTAGTATTTACGAAAGTTGCTGTCATGAGTCTGACATGTGATTCAAGATGTAAGTGTCACTAAGGTCACTTGTACTATAGGACTGACACCCAGCATGGGTAGAATGTGAATCAGACTTCCCACTGCTTTCATGACAACAACTTTTCTACTGCATCGTATCCTATCCATGAGGGAGAGACAGGCACTAGCACTCACATAGGTTTCCTGTCTTTCATGAATGCATGTGTGCACCTGTGCGCACACTGACTCACAGACCACAACCACATGGAAGAGACACTACTATGGGTCCCATCTAGATTCTGCATTACTGACACACTAAGTATCATTCATTAAAATTATGACAGCCACTTAACTGTTCTGTTTCTTCATCTCAGTGTGAGTCTCATTGTTGTAGATATATTCTCAACCCAGATTTCTATCTAGCCCTCTCACTTCCAGACCAAATGAGCATGCCTTTGCTTTTGATAAACTTTTGCATATGTGCATCTGCTCAGTGCCAACATAGTGGGATTTTATGCATTAATGTATATAGGCAAATGTAATTAGGTAGCCAGGCCTGTAATATCTGAGTCAGGATAAGAATCATTAAGTGCCCTATGTGGTGCTTCTAGCACAAAAATACCCTCATACACACACACACACACACACACACACACACACACACACACGCACACACACACAAAACATGCATGCACTCAACATGCGCACACTCAAACCTATATACATACATGCAAACATACTAAAACTGTTAACTATGTTTTTTTCTGTACAGATATTAACTTGCATGCAGGAGGTAAAATAATGTTGCTTTCTTGCCGTACATTGAAAAATCAACACTGTATAATATTACCACAGAGCCCCTGTTTTTGATACATTTAGGCTGTTTTTTGTCTGCGCCATATATAGATGAATGGTGACTCTAATTATAACACCAGGGCCAGGATCATTCTGCTAGACCTGTATAACATAAGAATGGAACAAAAACTCATTAAAGGAAGCAGAAATCTGAATAATGACTTGTTTACTTGAGAGAACCAATGTTGTGTGAAATATTTCTAAAACCAAATAACTACTGAATTAAATGTTTTAAAGAAAATGCTACAGATGAATTCAGAATTATATATAGTAAAGTGTAAAACTATTTAATAGTGGCATATCAAATTAGAATAAATCATTTGCATGCAGTGTTGCTAAATTATGTGTGCATTTGAGAATTTGTATCCAGATGGTAGTTCCTTTTCAATAATTTTATAATGTCAAAACCAAAATCATCAAAAATAGCTACTCCTTAAGTTTAAAACAACCACTTTAGCAGCAGACAGTCTTCCAACTGCATTCATTAAACAGGCCACTGATGTTTCAGCCATTTCAGTTTCCATACTCATCAGTAAGTCCTTAACCAAATCTCAAATTCCCAAAACCTGGAAACAAAGCTACCTATTGCCTCTACATAAAGGTAGCAAATCTAACAATCTTAGTAACTTCAGGGAAATATCAAAGATATTGAGAAGACATACTCTCTCACAATTACTGCAGTACCTCTTAAACCGGAACCTGCTCCTAGTTCCCAACATGGATTTCTCCCTACCCACCACACAACTGCCTTTCTTAAACACCATAGACCTACACCATTATAGCAGGATTTTGTTTACTGTCATGTTCTTGATCACTTAAAGATATTAACACAGACTCCCATTCTAAACTACTCTAAAAACTCACCACTCACAAACCTCTCTAATAACACTAGCAAATGGTTCCATAGTTGTCTAAGTCTGCAGTGTGTCAAAAGGCAAACTGCATGCTCTTGCATCCTCACTCTTAACGTAGGTGTTCCTCATGTCTATATACTGAGCCAACTGTTGTTTAATATATCTTTCAGTTAGTTACATATCACTTCTGGCTCCACTTCACTTATTCGATGTGCAAACAATTCCACACACATTTGCTATTCCCCACCCATTAATGAACTCCAAACCAAAATCTATGAATAATACTCCTCAATGGAACTGTGGTTCCATCAGCATGACCTAATACCAAATGGTAAGGTGACAAATGTTATGCTCTTCCTACTGAGATTCAGCTCTGTCACACATGTTTATTTTTCTATTATATTGTCCATATACCAAACTTACCTGCCAGGTGGATTAAAATTTGATCTCTACATTATCAAATACTGTAGAAAAACTCATCAAAAACTAAGAGCCATATACTGAATTAAAATCTATCTCTCAAAACAGCCATATAAGGCTACAGCCAATGCTTACCTCCTACCAAGTCTACTGTATGCTGTTCTAATGTACACTAACTTCAAACTACTCAATAATAAAGGTTAGAGCAATGTTAAAACAAAATAACAGGATATGTCTTCTTTGTCTCCCTAGCAGAACATGCCACTGCATTGTTCACATAAAAACAACTGGGTGAATTTCCCAGTTATCCTCAATGCATCCAATTGAATGCAGCCCACTCTGCAATCTAAACCAATCTACCAACCATCTAAATGTCATTCATATCCCCCCACCAATTAAGTGGTACTTTCTCACAAGACAGCTTCACATGAAAGACTGACTACCAAGACAATGTATCGTAAATGCCCTTCCCTACCCCCCACCAGTTAAGTGGTACTTTCTCCCAAGACAGCTCCACATGGAAGACTGACTACCAAGACAATGCATCAGATGTACATGGTGAAGCTTTATACTCATGTGGCCAAATTTTAGAAGCAGATGTCATTTGCTCTCAACCACAAACTCAAAACATTTTCAAGAAAATTTTGCGCACTCATCTCCTTAAATCTAACATTTGCCCCTGGCCTGCCTCTCCTGGTTAATCAGCTGTACCCTCAGTGTTCCTTCTCTTACATGACAGAGACTCTCTTCTCATCAGTGTCTAGAATGTTGCTCTTTTCCTAACTGTTAATGTTAAGCCTGAAGCTCTTCTCTTCTGTAACTTTGATCATGTAGATCAGCAATGCAACCCCTATCACCCACTTTTACATTCAGTCCTGTAGGTCTTTACACATTTCAATAATTCTGGATCTCTGTCACCGTTAACTGATCTCTCTCTCTTCTTGTACTCCTGTTTCCACTCTCCCACATCTTCCTAATCCTGACTGTTCCTTCACACCAGTACCTCTGTTTTGACTGTTCGTTCTTTGACAACTGCTACTTGTCACACAAACTAAGCCTGTATTTTATGGGTTCTAGTTTTAATCATGATTGCATTTCAGTTGCTTAATCCAATCTTTCCTTATGCTGTATTGCTTGCCACACTTATTACAAAAGAATTTTCATTACAATTGATTGTACATTTTCATTCCAACTCAAAAAATATGCATACTGACATTGCTTTATCTAATGTCTCCTTTCGTGACCACTTATCCCAACCAATTTTGGTTATACTTTTCTCACCTAATATTTTTTTTGAGAATATCGCTGTAACTGTTGATACCTGTTTGTTTTCAGATTACCATATTGCTGCCAATTCACAATGGATGTGTTTTATTTTCACTTGATGTTTACTTTTATGTGCACATAAAAACCTTCCAATCCATGTTGAATTTGTAATCACTATACTTCAAAAACTGCACTCGCAAAGTCTCTGCTCTAATGTCTTTTTAAGTTTTATTTCACTAAATTTGTTTATGGAGCTTTTCTACTCAAGCCTTTGCTTAAATCAGGTCTTGCATGACTCATTTGGACCTTCCTCTTAACCAAATGCAAATAAATAACTAAATAAACAGCAGGCATTGCAGTGGTATAATAATTAACTGTGAACAATTCAGCTATTCCAGGGCCCTTACCATACCACTGCAGTCCTGCCAGCAGGGCAGTATTTATAAGATTTCCATTCTTTAAACATAGCACTTAACACAGCACCCTGCTTGTTCAGTGATTTAGTATTATTGATGGCAACAGTAGGTATAGAACCTAATGTATAATTAGCTGAGCAGTAGTGGAAAATACTTCATATTTAGACTTATTTCTGAGGAAGTGATGTTCATTTTAACCATTTTATAGTACCTATACCTTCATCTGTGCCTGAGACACTGTGTGTAACACAATGAACAAAAGATCAGTTCAGAAAAGAGAATGAGTTTTTATTTTTATATATGTATTTATTTATTTATTTATTTTTGTAATGTACATTTTGTTATGAAAGTGAGGATTCAAAAACATATGTTGTTAGAAGCAGAATGGTATGTTTACTGAGATAGTTTTAATACCTACAGTTAAGGTGAGTTTTATAAAAGGCTGCTTTGTAAACTGTTTATTTTTACCCCTGGAACTATAAACCTCTGCAGATGTCTACTCTTCCTTCTAATTCATTCCACTCCCCCATTCTTTCTAGTCTGCACAGGTCAAGTTAACCCCTTAAGAATGAAGAGACCCTTCCTGCAGATGAGTTTACTGCTTGTAGTGCACCATTACAAACTACTGAGTCACTGCTGGAAGGAGCATGAAAAGCACATGGTCATTATAAGCTGCCATTGTCTGTGGGCCTTCCTCACCCGGTATCATACCTCTCAACCACTCACAGTAAGAAATCTGGATGAAGCCATAAGTAAAAGTGGGACAAAGGTCCCAACATGGGGACAATGTTTAAATATTGCTCTTACAAACTACGAAAGTTGATAGAATAACAGGTAGTGCATTAGCAAGCATTTTCTGAAGGATATGAAGTATGAAACTCAAATATCTGTCATTATTGTCAAACTTCAGTCTTTAATGACTACCACTAATTTGCCAGAAATCCACAGTTTTATGAAAAACAGACCAAAAATATGAGACCAAACTCTTGACATTCTGTAAAAATCTGCACAGTTGAGTGGTATGCCCTGTATCTGAATGGAAGTGCAAACTACATTATTGCATATATCTGAAAATCCCCTTTATCAGTAGGACAAGGACATGTGACTATCAGAAAGATGCAGGAGCAGTAACAGTTTAAAAAGGGGGTATAATCTGCAATGTTTTATGCCCTGTTTTCACTAGGGGAACGGCCTGCACAACTAGCTCCAAGGATAAGAGTGATTCTAGATCAGGAGTGTAGAGAGCGAAATGAAAGGCAGCATGAGAACTGAGAACAAGAATGCATGGTGGTAATCCGTGGTTGCAAGAAGGATCTCTGCCATTCTTCACTAGTGTTTCCTTGACTGACTCTGCAATCTAATAGTTGCAAACAGATGTAGCCATGGAAACTACTGGTGTTTCCACAAGGGGGATTAGCCTGCATGATGGGGATTTTTCCCTTTTATTTCATTTTTTTACCTTTTCAGTTTCAGATATTTTTTTTCAGCTTAATGCTTGATGTTATGATGCCACTGAGACAAGTTGATAGCCAATGGATACATGCTGATATGCTGAGAGCAAGCCATGTAAATGCCATTGCTGCACATTAGTTTTGCTGAAAACCACTTTTAATGATAAAGAAACTGTTTTTATGCAGAATGGTAATATTCCTACTTACTATGTCGGCAGTGCCCCCACTCCCTAACAGATATATATATATATATATATATATATATATATATATATATATATATATATATATATACTCTCTCACTTATATATACTCTCTCACTTGAAGAGATTTCCGTCACATAACTAAGTGTCTCCTATAGCCAACATATCTAAACTCATGATATCCATAACTGTTTTTCTTCAAGCTCACCTTTAGCATGTTCCACGGCACACCTTGATATTATTGACATGTATTTGTTCAGTTTTCATTTGCTGACACTCAAAGTATTGTTTTCACAACAGTTGCTACCTGCTACATATTGTATCAGTTTATAAAGATTTACAGTCACATTATTAATCACTTTTAGGTGAATGAGTGGTGGATAATGAACACTTATTATTTAAAGGGATTAAAGAGGCTTACGCTTTTTCCAATTTGTAACAACTTTAGAATCAGACTTCAAATGTGATGATGAATGGATGCGTGATCAGCAAATCCTGGGGGGATGAAAAATCTCTCCCCAGTATAAGTATACACTAAATTTTACTCACAATGAAAACTACAATCATAGATGTTTGTTGGCCAGATACACACTCCTAAGCCACCCCTCGCATTTCTAGCCCCTTTCCATGAGACTGTGGGATTTGATGGCTCCAGTTCACCACCTTCCATCCCGGTTCCAACAGACACCTGAGTTACTAATTGAACTCAGGTGATTAAGATTATAGTCTGATCTTTATCTCTCTGTGAGAACGGAGCTGGCAATTATTTTAGACATTTGCAGATATGTTTAAATGACCAATGTACTTGGCTACATATGTTTAGTGCTTGCATGTAGTCAGGGTATTGAACTGCATTTTTCTGAAATGTTGAAACAAGTGATGTCATTGGCTGACCAGGTACACTTTCACCTTTGATGCTGAAAGTGAGACTGCAGGTTCTGTTCCCATACCATTTGGCTGGATACACATTTGGTCACAGAAGCTAAAAACAAAGGTCAAACTGTATATAGTGCCAACCTCGACCTTGCTAAAGTCTTTGCTGCCATTCTGCATGCAGGCATCATAAGCATATTCTGTGCTCTCAGCATTAGCCCATGCATTGCCCAGTGGATAGCTGACTGGCTTATGGACAAGATTTATGTTGCACAAGTAGAGAGTATCACCCCTAGTAGTAGAAACATTACTAACAGTGCCCTACAATGTTTGGTCTTGGGTCCCCTCCTATTTGGCATTTATTACCTAAAAGTAAAGTCATAATTCCAAGGTCTACGGATAACTACCTTTTAGATGACTGATTATTGAGTGCACTTCTCAGCTCATCCCACGATACCAAACTTCTCCAGCAAGGCCTAGACCACACTTACATGCTTTAATTTTTCCACTGCTGACACTGAAGTCCGGCATCATAGGGGTGGTGTACTCCTGAATTTCAGTCCATATATATGTGTGTGTGTGTGTGTGTGTGTGTGTGTGTGTGTGTGTGTGTGTGTGTGCGTGTGTGCGTGTAGAAATATATATATATATATATATATATAGATATATATATATACATATATGTGTGTGTGTATAAATATATATATATATATATATATATATATATATATATACATACATACATATATGGATTCTCTTTAGAAGCTCGAAATACTGAAATATCAAAATTCAGTATTTCGAGCCCATAAAGTGGAATCCTGAAAAGAACAAAAACTCAGAAGCGTGAAATTCTAAATCTCGCATACCGGAGATTTTGAATTAGCGCTTCTGCTGTACACAAATACACACCTTCCTCCCCACCACAAACACAAGCTCTGTCCTACATAAAAGCAGGGGGGCAAGCCCCCCTGTGCCCCCCACATGCCCCCTACTTAAATATTCTAACTCTGAGGTCACACTACATAAAAAAACACACAAAACACCACCACACAAGCTATATTCTCCTCGCGCACACATATCACAGCAACAAAACACACTAACACACACCACAGCCCCTACCCAAAACCCTTAACACATAAACAGTTACCTGAATCCATAACCACAGCAAAACACCAGAAGCACTAATTCAAAATCTGCGGTATGCGAGGTTTTGAATTCCACGCTTCTGAGTTTTCATTCTTTTCAGGATTCCACTTTGTGGGTGCGAAATACTGAATTTTGATATTTCAGTATTTCGAGCTTGTAAAGTGAATCCATGTATATATATATATATATATATATATATATATATATGGGTCTACTTTATTTGGCTGAAAACTCACTAGACTGAAACTCATTTCATTGAGCACACTTGACTGAAAGCTGACTTCACTGAAAACTCATTTGACTTAAACTCATTTGCTGAAAGGTATATGCCCTTTTCCCCATTGTAGTGCGATCCTGGAGTTAGTATATATAGTAAGGGGGGGCAGCGTAGCCCCCCCCCACATAGTTTGGGTATATATTGTCTTCTAAAAAGAGTTATTTATTGCAGTTGTAAGTATCTATGTATATAGTTTAAAATGTATAAAGTAGGTGGGGGGCTATGTCCCCCATACACCCCCAATTTTGACATCTATTGTGTTTTTAAACAGAACTGCTACTCCTCCACCTTTCCTGGTGTTTTGGTCTAGTCTAAGTATGTTGTATCCTGGTCGGATAACCTCATCATTTTTAGTTCCTGGTTTTAGCCAGGATTCTGTAAGACATAGCACATTACGTGAGTAGGTGGCTAGAAGGGCATGAAGATTATGGACCTTGTTGCTAATACTCCTGATGTTTAAGTGACAGGTCAGGAGAGAGTTAGGGAACCTTGAATCTGGCCATACGCTAAAGGTGGTAGTGGGCTGGAAGCTTATGGGAAGGGTGGGTCCAGAGTTAGGGTGGATGTCTCCATCCCTCATCAGAGTAGTTTGTACAGTGATTATTAGTTTCAGCACTTTACTTATTATTTTATGATAATATCTAGTTTTAGGGGAGATGGACCGTGGTCTAGTTAGTTGGTGGTTGTTAAAAGTGGAGAGGAGAGGTTGGTAGTGAGCTAGGGGTTGGTCTGATTCACTCAAGGTGGGAGCAGAGATGGTATGAAATATGGGGTGGTGAAAGTCAAGATAGGGCTAGTTTTCATAGATGGTGAGGAGATAGAGCCCAGGCAATATAACTGAGAGGAAAATAATTGGTCTCATCTTAATAGTAGTGGTACTTGGTAAGGAATGTGAGTGAAGAATTGGCAGGAAGGGGTGGTGTATGGAGTGGTGTATGGAGGTGTGGGTTATCTATGATAGGCTGTAGGAGGGGGGGTTGGTTTATTGGGCTTAAATTTAGCACTAGTGGAGGTGGGTGGAATTTGGGGGCAGGGTGGGATGCTGAGTGAGCCCGAGCGAAATGAGGGCAAGTGGAGAGGGGCTATATCAAGCTACAAGGATTTCCAGGGTCTGTGAGTATGCTAGCTTAAAGAATACAACTTTACAGTGTTTTATTTACTCAATTCTTTTTAAAGTGAGCTGCAATTTACTCAATTTTACTCAATTATTTTTAAAGTGAGCTGTGCTTTACTCAATATTGTATTAAACAAAGTTTGCAGTTTAGCCAGACAATTGTACTAACTGTTGGGCGTAAGCAAGCTTTTAACCTGAATTTTGTACAGATATTAATTTCTTTAGCAACTGTGAGATGAAGTAAACAGGAGGATTGTGTTATACAGGCTGTATTCACTGTAGAATGCTTATTTTATTACTTATTACAGCAGCCTGATTAGGGAGTCTAAGACTGTTAAGCTATCTTTTACTATGGATCCTAGGCTAGCCGTAGACCCAGTTCAGCCAAGCAATCTATTAGCACAACAGTTACACTTAAGATATAGACCTTGCATTCCTTTTCCTTAGTGAGGGACAGTGCAAGAATGCTTTTCTTTTAGTTTTCAGGATGATAGTTCCCCCGGATTTACTATTCCTCCATGCAGGACTAGCTTAGTCCTGCACAGAGGTGGCCTTTTAGGAGCAGGATGGCAGAGCGTCATGCATAGTAATGAGGTGTGCTGCCTGAGCTCCTAATCTTACATGGAGCGTGTAAGGGTGCAGGGGGCATGTCTGAGAGCACAGCTGTCAGAATATACACACCCCCACAATGAAAAACAGCAGAAAGGGGTAAGAAATGAGCGAGACCTCTCATAGGTATCTACATATCCCCACCAACAGTCCCCCTCATGTACAACAGCAAAAGTATACAGAAATAAAATGAACAAATCCATTTCTTTTTTTTACAAAATCCAATTAAAGCTAACCATAGGTGCGCGGGTGTGCCCATCGCTTAGCTACGGTTAATGCAGCTTAAATGGCTGAAGAGGATAACAAGGAAGATATATGCAACTGAAGCAGCATAGCAATAGTGTAGTGGGCAGATCATTCACCTTATGAGCAGGCATTCCCGGTTCAGGTCCCACTGCAGCACTTTCCATGGCAAAGCATGTTATGACTAATATTTATGTTGCATAACCCACTAAATACCATATATTTATGAAATGGAGTACTGCAGTAAATGCACATGTGAGGTGTCAGCATCATAATGAATAAAGCACTAGTAAGCAGGTTTAAGCACCAGTAAGCAGTAGTAAGCATATTTAAGCACTAGTAAGCAGGTTTAAGCCCTTTTGTGCGGGGTATACAATGCGCACACAGGTTAAGCAATTCTGAATCTAACTCTATGTAAGCATATGTAACTGGAGGTTAGCATTGCTTACCCTCACGCAAACACGTGTACAACTGTTTAAAAGTGCCTTAATCACTCTGTATCCAATGGCCCTTGTTCTGCCCATAAACAAAAAAAACAGCCATGCAGGTCTTGAACCCAGGACCCTATACGTCATAGTCACAGTAGTTAACCACCAAACCATCATAGAAGTACAGAAGAATGAGGTATCAGCAAACAAGTCCTCACCATAGTAAAATCAAACTGAACCTGTGAAAGGAATCAGCATACAGACATATGTGCATTAACCCACTACATAACATAAATATGTGAACTGGAGTACAGCAGTAAACCCAGAAGTCAGCTGTAATTGTAATAGAGTATTGAAGTCCCCAATAAAACACAAGGACCCCATACAGTGTACGTACACATGAATCATTTTATTTTATTTATTTATTTCACAAATTTTTAACCATGTTAGTCCAACTGGGTAAGAAATTACCCATTTTCAATGGAGACCCGAGGGGAAAAGCCCCAAACAAAACATACAAATACATACAAATAGAGACAAGTTAACAATATAAAGAGCAAAACAAACTTATGGATACAATGGATAAGAAAAATAAATAAATGTAATCCAAGGAATAGTACATAGCTATATACAAGGTCAGAAGAAAGAAAGTGCAAAAGAAGATAGGAGTAGAGGAGGAATGAAGTGATCTAGAGGGAGGAGAAAAAAAAAAGAGCAGTGGGATACCAGGCATACATATAAGGTGTAATGAATAATAAATCAATGCCAAAAATGAATTATAATGCAAAGTCTTATGTAAGCAATGCTAAGCATTGCACAGGCCAGCTTAGGAGGTATAAGCAATGTGTAGGCTAGCTAACTCAGTGTGCCCAGAGGTATACCCCATTAAACAATGCCAACCCTAGGTAAGCAGGTTTGCTCATAGCCTAGCCTTTTCATAATCGGCCAATCACGGAAAAGTGTGGGAAATCAGCCCAACTTAAACTCAAGAGGCGGGAATACATCTCATAACTGGTTGTAGCTTCCCCTTGCAGGCACCATGCCAGGAAGGGGAGAAGGTGTGCATTTTTGGGTGCAGCGCTGATGCATCCAGGAGTCCAGAGTCATGACAGGACTCCTTTTCAAAGACCATGATCAAAGACTGCTGCAGGGCCAGTACCAGGGCTCCCAATATAAGGTGGAGGACTGGGATTGTCTCGCCCATGACCTCACCAGTGCCACTGGCATACCCTGAACTGGTGAGCAGGTCAGGCATCACTATGCCGACCTGAAGCAGCGTAAGGCAGACCTCTTAGAGCAGTGGATCCAAGAGGCTAAAGCGGCAGGGGATGTTCCAGTTGTGTTTAAGCATCACCCCACTATGTGTGCAATAATTGCCAGCTCATTTATATCATGGATGGGTATGGCTAAATATTCCTCTTATGTCCCCCACAGCTGCAATGGAGTGGGCAGTGAACCAGGAGGCTCATGTCAGTCGCCTGGTGAGGTTGCGATGCAAAGCAGGTCAGTAATACTTATGCATTTACTGTCATAGGAAATAAAACTAAAAGTAGTAGTAAATCAGTTGCCTGTATAAAACCTGTATTGTTCAAGGCAAGTACTGCATAAACCAGAGAATATGATAGGAAGATTCTCATATAGTTTGTATATAAATAAAAGGGTAACAGCCTGACAATAAAGGTCTAACTGCTGGACTACATGTGTATAATCACTGTTACCCACACCGTGCACCATAAATTGAATGTGTACGAATGCCTGTATATGACTGGTATAATCCCCAGAGGCCATTTAGTACAACTGAGAGACACACAGACAAAAAACAGGGAAAATGCAGACAACAAAACCCAAATAGCACATGCAACTCAGATGCAAATTGTTGTTTTTGTAGAGCACACAGCCATGGTTCGAAACCTGCCAGTGGTAGTGGTCTGCATATAGAATCATACCCCAAAACTGTACAGATATGTCCAGAATGTCCAGTAAAGTGTCCCATATCTGTTGCCTATCAACCTGTCCCCCTGGGAAAATTAGTGGGATGATCCCAGACGTATAGGCAGCAAACAGGAAATACAACTGATTGGCATACATCTATGAGAACAAAGCTGGCACACTAGCAACTCCCCAAAACCTTATGAGACTAAGAAGCCACGTATGTCCCATTTACACCCCAACTTTTCAAGCTGTGGACAGAGTGTGTACAGTAACAGAGTGGGATGTATGTGCATAATAGTAATGTGGAATCTAGTACTGTGTGTGGGAACATTCAGGCAGCGCTGACAAACATTTCTCCCATAGGTCTGCCAGATACCAACACTGTGCACAGAAATACAAGAATGAAACCCTGTACTGGTACTGTTTACATTGGTATTGTATGGCATTGTGACTGATGCAATTGCTCTGAATAATGAGGTATTACACATCACTGTTGCCCACACTGTCCTACAACATATAACTGTCTTACAAATCTGTATAAGAGTGTTGTAATACAAGGTCAGAATGCAAAAGCACAGGGGATTAATAAGACAGAAAGCAGATAGAGATATCCAGCAATATCTATATAGCAGACACAACTGTGATGGATAGTGTTTAAGTTGTAGTAGACAAAGCCATGTTCTGAATCCTGGGAGTGGAGGTAGGCTGCATACAGAATCATACCCCACAACTGTACAGATGAGGCCAGAATGTCCAGTATATGGGCCCATATCTGCTGCCTGTCCCCTGCTAAGTCTCTGGGATGATCCCAGATATTTAGCCAGCAAACAGGGAAAGTGTTAGAAGAATAATATGCCAAGTATGTCCTATCTACACCCCCATGTTGTCAAGCTGTGACCAGAGTGTGTACATTAACAGAGTGAGATGTATGCGCATAATACTAATGTGCAATCTGGAAGTTTGTGTGGCAACAGTCAGGTAGTGCTAACAAACATTGCTCCCACAGGAACATCGGATATGAATACTGTGCTGAGAAATAAAGACCATTATAACCTGTACTGGTATTGTTCACTCTGGTATTGTAGGGAATTGTGAGTGTTGCAGTTTCTCTGAATAATAAAGTATCACTGATCATGGTCACCCACACTGTGCTACATAATATAACTGTGTAGGAGAGCATGTATATGTGTGTGCCTGGTCACTAAAGGTTGAAGAGGGCAATATTCTAGCTATGTCCCGGCACACCTGCATGTGGTCAACACATGGCCAGAGTCCGTGCAGAAAGAGCTGGATAGCTATGTGCACAACATCAACCTGGAATCTGGGAGTATGTGTAGAAACAGTTAGTTAGTGTTAACAAACATTCCCTCCAAAGGTATACCAGGTAAGAGGTGTATACTGCAGGTAAAACCAGTTCATGTTTAACGATGATGACAGCCATATCACTGTCCATACTAAGGCTATAGGGTATTGTAGTAAAACTTCTAAGGTACAGATAACAGCAATGACTAGGAAAGTAATGTGGACTACAGGAATATACCAATCGTTAATTGACATCTTTCTCTCCCCCCATCATATCTCCAACAATAATCAACATACCCAACCCAACTGGTATGTAATGACACCTATGTTCTGATAATGTCCAATTGTTTGATAACTATTTTAATTGTTCCCATACATGTGCTATATTGAATTATTCCAACATTGGTGGCATGGTGCTATCAATGTATCTGCATGCTGTTCTTATTAGCACTGTGGTCCCATATATGCATGTGTTCTGTTTGTTATGCAACTGTTCCATATCTGGTGTCTGGGTTAATGGGAATATCTATGCATGCTGTTATACCTAACCCTGGAATGTGTTGACTACTACTAACCCACATATGATGATGAAATCTAAACACTATAGCACGTTTGGGAAGGCCGGTCCCAGGGACCCACCTGTTCCCCGACAGCTGGCCATGGCACCAGGCACCAGCATGTCTGGGGCCCAACCCAGGACCTCCCTTGTCAATTGGTCCTGCACCACCTTCCAGTGGAACCACTTCAGGGGATGGGCACCCCTGGGAGTGGGCATGGACAGATACCTGTTACCCGTCGCCAGGTCGCGGTTATGAGAGATCAATCAGCAGCTTGGTGATCTTCTATGTCAGCTCAAGGGCCGCGTGTTGCAACTAAAGTGTCAGTCTGGCTCTGCGACTCAGCCCCCAGCACAGCCACCATCTGGGCTGTAAAGGTGCAGTGGTGACTGCCCATGGGTGGGGACCTCAGTCCCACTGTTTCCAATAGGAGGCTCATGGGCTTCCAATTTCCCAACACCCCTCCCCATCAAGGTGTTTGCCCACCATGTGTTATATACCACCCCTGTATACATCTTGTTTGTCTTGTCTGTTAACCTACCCAACCTACCTCCCCAAATATACCTACTACACCTCCCCAACATCCCACTCTCACCTTAAAAAAAACAGGGCAATCTGTTCCCAAAAAAAAATCTACACCCCATGCATAGCTGTCCATTTTGCACATGTCTACAGGACACATCTAATCCAGTCTAGTTGGCATCATAACTTATTATTGTTGTCCTCACCCCCTCCCAGGGGTTTGAGTGTCCAAATCTGCCTACAAATTCAGTATATATGCACAGCTGTTGCTGTAGAAGAAAAGGGGAGCTATGGACCTTCCCTAAACCCTTCCTGCACATCCCTGGCTATTTTCCCTACTGTCTTTCCCTCTTTGTGCCCCTTTTTTCACCACTTTCCTATCAACCCCTTTTTCTGTTCTTTTAAAGAAATTAGCGCAGGGGTAAGTGGGAGTAAGCACTTTTAAGCAGCAGTAATGGGTTTAAGCCTGTTTGCATGGGAGTAAGCAATGCCCACACAGGTTAAGCACATTAAAAGCTAACTGAGCATAAGAAACTGTAACCGGATGTTAGCAGTACTTACCTTTATGTAAACCCGTGCAAACTCGCTTACAACTGCTCAAAAATGCCTTAATCACTCTTTATCCAACAGCCCTTGTTCTGCCCAGCAACAAAAATAAACAGCTTCTGCAAGGCTCGAACTCAGGTCCCGGCACACCATAGACAAAGTGATTTACCACTAAGCCATGTCAGACATACATCACACTAATGTATTCACAAACATGTCATCCAGCCCAGTCATTCAACAGTACAGAGAATGTATTCCAACATGTAGATGTATGTGTAAATATATTAATATCTAAACAGATACAACATATTTATATATGTATATATATATATATATATATATATATATATATATATATATATATAAAAGCCTTCATCTATAGATATATATGTCTACATCTATATGTCTAAATATATACAGGAAGTTTTAGATATATATATATATATATATATATATATATATATATATATATATATATATATATATATATATATATATATATATATATATATATATATATATATATATATATATATATATATATATATATATATATATATATACATATATATATATATATATATATATATATATATATATATATATATATATATATATATATATATATATATATATATGTATATATATATATATATATATATATATATATATATATATATATATATATATATATATATATATATATATATAGATCCCTATCACATGGTCGACAGGCCATATGATCGACTTTCATTTTGTCGACAGTTCATATGGTCGACAAGCAGTTTTATGTGGGCTTTGCCACACCCCCTAACTATATATATCAACTCCAGGGTTGCACAACATTGTGGAGGGGGGCAAATTTGCCTGTCGACCAAATGAATTGTCGACCAAATGAAAGTCGATCAAATGGCTTGTCGACCATCTCAGGAAGACCCATATATATATATATATATATATATATATATATATATATATATATATATATATATATATATAGAGGTAAATATGGATATACATCTGTAGATAATGGGAAAATAGCAAAAACATATATGTCCACATGCACTGTTAATGGGGTTGAGAGGTCCCAAACAATAAATGTCTTGTACGAATAGGTATACCCCCCCCACAGCCAAACACGTCCACACTGCAATACACTACCAAGTGTTGCAGATCCCATAACCAGGACCTAACACGACATGGGCACAAGATGTTAACAGTACTCCATCCCACCTGTATGATGTCAGGCTGGTATAGGTAACATATCATGCAGTACAGTCTGGCTCCCATAGGTAATGTACAATGTGGAAGCTATTAACATCCCTAGGATACATATACACAGACACATATATGCAGATAAAGATATACATATATATATATATATATATATATATATATATATATATATATATATACACATATATATATATATATATATATGTGTGTGTATAGTGAGGTACATATGTAGAAGGTGCACACAATATGGAACAGCCACTATGCCTACAGTTAACACCTTAACAACTGGACACTGTATGAGCCACCCATACAAATGACAATCGTTGCCCGCAACATATACTCACAGAGAGGTCATAGGATATAACACCACACACAAGTTTGCATAAATGGAAAACCTTTATTTTTGTACTATTACAGTTGTATATGCCATGTCATATAACTGTTCAGACGCTGACATCCATATAAACAGAGTAATGCAACTGTGAAACAGTTATACTGATACAGTAGTCTGGAAAGGTTTACAAATGTTGCTGTTCAGGCCGAACCCTTCAAATAGTACAATAGTAAAGACAGACTGGGCCACAGGATACCAAACAATCAACAGTCAGTCTTGCAGGTGTATAGTTCAGCAGCCTCTATCTACACTCTGTACACAACCACTAGCTGGTAAAGACATCAGTTGACACAATGGGATGCAACTGTTACACAAGGCATAACTGAAACCATCACAAGCACACTGACAAACAGAGCAGTCTGTATGGCAGGAGGCAGTAGGCCTGCATGAACAAAATTTATGTAATTAATTTAAATATAGGTGAATTGTATGGTAATGTACATCCAGATACCTTAAGGCAGCTCACCCCTGATACCCCCACATGTTGTAACAGCCTAGGTTATTTATGTTGCATCCCCCCCTAGACTCAATAATACAGGGTCATATACCACTGTTAGATACACTGGCCTCTGGAGTGCATAAGAGCACACATGTATTGTGTAGGTGAAGCCCACACATATCTGGCCCCAGCCCCACCGAATGTGTGGGGGATACAACAGCAGTGGACTGATGGCAGGAATGACAGCATGATATACTCACAGCCCACTACAGAACAACCCCTGACAACATGTCATATGTCAAAGCTTTGCATGTAGGTGGAGGACAGAGGCTGGAACACAGGCCCATATGTAGAAAACTGTTCTCATACACTAAGCAAGTCTCTGGCGTTACAGGATAGTCTGCAACATACCCTTAGTCAGGGATTTGAGGTTAGAAACATAAATGGATGTAGCCATGTACTGATAGCACTCAACACACACACTGCCAGTGAAATATCTGATACAGGACCTGTGTGCTGGATAGACAAAACATGATAGGCACACCTCTGGCCATCAAGAGGATAGGCCCATAGTTGAGAGCTATGCAGACAGACTGCATTTCAAGATAAACTAGTATGTACACACAAACCCTGTAACACCAGTACTATACAAAGCATAACACAACTCTACTCACACTCTGTCTGTAGTTCTGGAACCTCCTACAAATATGTAGCTCCTGTAAGAGGTATTGCTACTTGCTGTCTGTAACACTAATGCCCACACACAGGAAGGATGTCCATCACACAGGAAACGTAAAGGGACCACTACCACATGATGTAGGGATTTATAGTAGGTGGTTGCCATGACAGTGGTAATTAGAAGTACTACACAGCAAGCTGCATGCAGTTAGCAAGTGGAAGACACTGATTGGTGCAGAGGCCATCAACTGATCATGTGCATCGCCTACTAAAGCAATGCTGCAATCTATTTAAAGCAGCTCATTCCATTTACTGGAGAGAGACAGAGAGAGAGAGAGAGAGAGAGAGAAAGAGAAAGAAGGAAAAAAATATCCAAAACAAAAAGCCTAAGGCAAAGGCATATTAAAAGCCAAAGGAAGAACAAACCATCTTTCATCATTCATTCATTAAGACATCATTCCCACAACAGGTATGTGAAGTATATATACATGTAATAGAATGTAGTACCTGGTCCATAATAATGGGATAGATGATGTGGAATGATTTATATGTGCCATCAGATGTTGTTGTCATGATGTTCAACTAAACAACTGCTATGAACAATAGTGTCTGTCCCTGTGGGCAGTGGGCCATAGCCGTCACCTGTGCAGGTCAGCACTGACTGACAAGATGTAAGCCATCATAGTGTGTGTTGTGTAATGGGAAGTATTGTATTACGTGGCCATTAGCTGGTGGTGGAAGCAATGCCATTATGATGGACACGTGGGACCCATGACCCACCACTGTCAGGATACACAGGTTAATCTGTAATGTAGCATGCAGGAATGCCATAAGTGTGTAATAGGGTTACCTGCAATTGGGTACTACATATACCCCCCCTAATGTCAGGCCATGTCCATATGTGGCACCTGTCTGTGTAGTAGCAATGCGGATCAGTGCAGGAAGGTGTTGTGAGATTGTGGACCTAATGTCTGAATGTACCCCACATATAGGTATGCATATGTATACATATGTCACATATATATATATAGATATATATATATATATATATATATATATATATATATATATATATATATATATATATATATATATATATATATATATATATATATATATATATATATATATATATATATATATATATAGGTATATACATATATATATATATATATATATATATATATATATATATATATATATATATACATACATATATATGTGTATATATATCAGCATGTATGTCCACAAATATACAAATACCCATGTGTAGACATATATATGTCTACATATATACAAACACACACACAAACATATATGTATGTAAAGACAGGTCCCCTATAATACTACCACAGTGATGCGTGCTATGTGCAAGGCACCAGCACACATAGCAATACACACAGATATCTACAGCTAGCAGTGTGTGCAACATGGATGGGTATGTCAAATGTTAGTCCCTTGTTGGGACCACATTGCCCCTGTCTGTGAAGTATGCAATGGGAATATGGGAAAGTATGACAGGTATACTTGTGGAGGTGGTCAGGGTTGGCAAATATAGAGGACAGTCTCCAGGGGCGGTATGTGACACACGTGGTGGGTAAACACCCTGGATGGTGAGTGTGGTTTGTGATGTGGTTGCCCCATGAGCAGGAGGAGCATGTTGGCCCTGTGAATTTGTACTGGGTACCTCAGACTGATGTAGCACATCCCACAAGTGTCTGTGGAGCCCAGTAAGGAACAGACCCTAGACCTGACCTCTGGGGACAGGAGCATGTCTTTGTGTACCCCTGGGGGGGACAACATCCCTTGGTTTGGTTCCACCTGATGGTATTGCTGGACCAGTACATGAGGAGGCCCCAGGTTAGGACACACATGTGATGTGGCCAGGTATCATGGGCAAATGGGTTTGGAGAGGTAGTTCTGCTGCCCAATAGAACATATACATGTTACTGTATCACTGTTATAAAACATATGTTGGTAGTAATAGTCTGCACAATCCCAGAGCATGTCCAACAGCATGCATAGATATCCCCAATAACAAAGAATGTCAGATGTGCAGAAATCCCAAAGCAGCCATACCATTAGCATATATGGAACCATAGTGGTCCTGACAATGGCATGCAGGTGAATAGTCTGTAACAGGCCAGTAATGATAGTGTCCACACAGGGACATGGCGACAATCACATAGCAGAAAGTGTGGTACAATACAATATCTATTGCACTGGTAGGTAAGCTGTAGCCATACCTAATGAGTTGTGTGTGCAGTTTGTTGAAGCTAATATGGTGGGAGGGTGACAGAGAGGTGTATTACAAATGGTGGTAATCTTGCTGTATGAGTTGCTCAGACCTGTTTCCATCTTTATGTCTTTCAGGCAAGATGTCACATGCACGCTTGCCCATCTATTCAACAGCAGAGAATGATGTGCTTAAATCACATCTGATCCAGCACTACCCAGTGCTGTTTGGCAGGGCTGCCCATAAACAGCAGGAGCAGACTGCCCTGTGGAACGACCTAGTCCACAGAGTCAGTGATGTCGGACTGCACAACCTCAGTTATGAGCAGGTCCGACATCATTGTACTGATCTGCTTCACAATACCCACCTGTGTTCTGCTGCAGTCCAGAGGGATCATCTCACCACAGGGGGGGCCATGCCATCCATCCCCCCCAACACATGTGGAGGATCTCCTGGATAGCCTCATGGCACCTGCCCATCCGGCCAGCCACCAACTGTTGGACTCCTTAATGGAGGTGGGTGGCACCCACACACTGTCCGAGAAGCATGCAGGTAAGGACACAGGGCACATCAGTAGACCACTGTTGTGTATACATCCACATTGGTACAGGTAGATCATGCATATCTCACATGTCATAGATATATTGTGTTGCTGCATTGTAGTGATAAACAGATGTCCAGATGTGGTGGTATCGTAGAAATGTACCGTTGATGTATCGTAATACTGCACCCACCCTGTAGCACTGCCACAGGTGTGGCCAGTGACATTGCATCTCTCACCCTCTTATGTAGGTCCCTCTGGGATACCACCAAGGCAGCAGCCTGTAGCTGGTGAGTATGGTTTATGTAGATGCTTGCCAACACACCGGGCATGTAATGGCAATCTGTAGACACAGGCATATGAAAGTACAGTACATATGTCACATATCAGGTTCGTGTACTGCTAAGATACGCGGTGTTGTGGTCCCATGGCAGATCAGGGATGGGTGCATCAAATCAATAAAGGTGTGTACATCCTCCATAGCCACGGTATGCTCTGATGGTTGTCAGTGTAAGAGTATTGGATTGGACATACATGGTCTGTTGATGTTGACAGCTGTAAATCAGGCATCAGGCATTCACCAATGACAACTGTCCACATATCATCCCAGATATGTGTTGCTGAAAAACATAGGGGCTGTGAGCAGTAAACCTGACATAACTGACACAGTCCTACACATTCCACAATGGGTTGTACATCTGTGAGTTGTGGTGCACAGTACATGGCAGGGTGCAGAACAGGTGCACAGCAATACTGTGTACATGGGTGCAGTGGTATCCAGGGGAAGGGGCATCACCTAGTGACACAGCACATGCATCACACACATGTATACTGTTGCTAGCATGGATTGACTATAGCTGAACTGCATGCTGTTCTGTACCATATGTTCTGCATGTTGACAGATGGTTAATAGGAGGACTGTGTGTACTATCATTGTGCAACCTCACCTGTATGTGTGTGTGTGTGTGTGTGTGCATCCTGGTGGTTAGTTTTTCTGCAGGGTCACTCTGGTGATGTTGAGGGAGGTAGATGCATGTAAGATGCGTGTGTGCATGTGTGAGTTTGTGTGGGTGGCCATGTATGCACATGTGAGATTGTGGGTTGTTCATACAACTGTAACTCTATTTGGGACCACCCAGTACATGGACATGGACTGCCACATTACACACCAAGAATACCTGTCATGTGTATCACAGGACAGCAAATAGTATAATATGGTCTGTAGCATGGAACAAGCATCCAGAGGGAAGGTAGACGCCAGGTACACCCTTAATATCGCATTCAGCAGAGAGATCACCTACAACCCACGTATGCAGCACTACAGATGCATTGGGGAAGTACTAGTCAACACCAGGGAGTGTATCCAAATATTACAGCTGTCACATGATAGGCTGAAGGAGCAGCATATCTGGCATGTACTGAGCATTACATACACATGACACACCAGTGCGTGCTATTATGGATACAGCATAGTAGCCCACACATATAGGAGCCAGACATAGAGAGGGTGCATACCAAATAACAGCAGTGAGGCCATGTGAAACCACTACACACAGGTCAGGCATATAAAGTAGCAGCAGGCCTTGTGTTGTGGCCATTTGTCTAGGCATTTCGAGAACTGATATGCTAATGAGTGGTATCAATGTGTTTATGTTAACCAGTGTGATGCAGGATGGGGTAACACATGGACATATATGTTGGACTGTCTGTAAAACACTGTGCAGGTAGGTATTACGGAGGTGTGTGTGTGTGTGTGTGTGTGTGTGTGTGTGTGTGTGTGTGTGTGTGTGTGTGTGTGTGTGTGTGTGTGCGCATGTGTGTGTACTGTTAGGCAATGCTGTACAGGTTTTAAAGTGCATTTATTGTTTTTCCCACAGGTGGTGATGTGGGTCAGGGTCCATCCTGCATGCAGTCTGATGCTGGTGTCCATACAGACACCGAAGATGATGATATTAATGTTGAGGCACAGGTGGGGTTGTCAGAGGTCGTCACTGCACCAATATTTGACATCCCCTTTTAGCCACCCCAACCCCACACACAGTTTCAGTGTCTGTACACACCCCTTCACCAGTGGCCATAGCGGAGGGACAGCTGGCGTTCACTGGCAGTGCACAGGAAAGTGTGGTAACCATACCTACTGCGTCTGGTCACAGCAGGCATAGCTGGATGTCCGGCAGGGCACCACATAGCAGATGTCCTGGAGTGCACATGGTAGGGCCGCTGGACATCATGCCCCTGGCAGAGGCGACATAGCTGGTACCAGCAGGTGCATGTTTCAGGCTGTCATGACGGCACAAGCACATATAGAATGTCACCACAGACAGGGCCTGAGGCTGCAGAGGGCTGCTCTCACATCTACAAATGACAACGCCCATGAACTGGCTGGTGTCATCCATGGATTAACTGAGTTCATGGATAGATGGTCTGGTGAGATGATGGCCCTCATCGACCATGGTCTGTCCGTGTTTGAACATGTGGTGGGAGTGTGGTGATGGCCGCATGGATGTAGGCCAGCAACACCAACAGCTGGTAGTCAACGTGGATGTGCTAGAACACCAAGGGGCTCCCATAGTGGCAGTAGCAGCCCCATCAGTGAGGGGGATGTGCTGTCCACACCACACCACAGCAAGTCATGTGCACATGGTCCTGGCCAGTCCCAGGAGGGACCTAGTATCAGCTGACAAATGTCATCAGCAGGTGAGAGTAGCACATCATGGCCTGTACCTGGACATGCCAGTGGAACCCCTGGCAGGTACAGTCCACGTGTCCATGGCCAGAGGCAGTGAACTGCACACCCTGCCAGGTATAGTCTGCAGCTGTCCATAAACACCTGTGTAGGGCAGCCACATGGCAGAATTGTGTGCATGCATACCCACACACTATGCAAACACACCTAGGGCACCCCATACCTACACACACCACATCACCTTGCCTAGCTCCCAACAGTACACCCCTCACCCACACACAGGAGTGTCAAATGTATGGCCCACCCTCAACCTCTGGCAAACCAACATCACATCCCGTGCATATGATGATACCTGTGCCACATCCCTGTCATCCATACCATCAATGCAGGGAGAGGCTGATATGGTTCTGATGCACACGGTGACTGTACTACAGTGTACCACAGTACTGCAGTGTAACATGTTGTAGGGAGTAGAGTGTAATGCATATATGGCAGGTAGTGTAGCCATCCAGCAATGATGCCTTATAGCTGTTAGTCACACTGGTTGGGTGTGGTCTCTATAATGTTATCCATTTGTGTTGTAGGTGTACATGTGTCAGCACTAGGATGCCCTGTGCATATGATGACACCTGTGCCACATCCCTGTCATCCATACCATCAATGCAGGTACAGGCTGATATGATTATGATGCACACTGTGACTGTACTACAGTGTATCACAGTACTGCAGTGTAACATGTTGTAGGGCATAAAGTGCAATGCATATATGGCAGGTAGTGTAGCCATCCAGCAATGATGCATTATAGCTGTTAGTAACACTGGTTGATTGCAGTCCCTATAATGTTATCCATTTGTGTTGTAGGTGTACATGTGTCAGCACGAGGATGGTCTGCAGTCATATTCTACAATCACTGTGGTGACACCATGGCTGTGACATATCTGGGGTACAGTTGAACACATTTCACAGGTTGCTAAACTGGTTATTGCCTGTGGAACATGGGCAGGTGACCCACTGAGGCATGTATACCCTGCAACCTGATGTAGACCCATCCACATAAATGCACACTGTTACTTGGCAACACTGGGACTAAACCCCTACCTAGCTATGTAGGGATACTGAAGTGTGTGGCTTACATTGCACACAGCATTTAGGGTGAGGTGTGTCCCAGGTTACATGTTACATGCAGAACATCCCCAGACATGTACAGTATGCTAGTGGGGGATGAAATGGGTGTATTTGGACAACACATAGTGTGACATACCGTCATATACACAATTACAGACACATAACAGCCAGACACACATCTGAGATACCAGGGCCTATCGCTGCTAACTAACTTGACCATGTTTCCACTGTGTTACAGGTAGGCTGCACACATCACATGCATAACTGGCTTGGATTGTGGTAACAGTTACCTGTATAGTTGATGGTGACAGTGGCAGTGTTAACCATAACGTGGTACATGGGACATATACCGGGTGTACCTTGCTGTAATGACAGTGTATAGAGCACCCACATCCCCCACTGGATATTGTACTCCCTGAAACCCATGATGACACTCTGCCATACCCACCATCACACATTGGCCGGAACTGTGATACAACCCATAGTATACCCCAACAGTGGTACTACAGGGATATGCATCTCATGCACATGCCACATGCGTAGTAGGGTGTTGCATTGTCATGCCTCACCTATGGGCAGCAACAACACTATCTGTAGTACTGTGTGCCAGTGGGTATTGTAATAGGAGTATGTGGCCACGGAATGCTGTGCCCTACAGATATACAGACAGGTTTACCTTTAGAAAGCTGAATCACAGTGATGCGATTGCTCATATGAGCAAATCCAAACCACAAAAGTGAAAACAGCGACAGTGTGAAATGTTCGAAAATCAGCAAATCAAAAAACAGATTCATAGATTTTCAAACATTAATTTCGAAAAAGTGTACTGAGGTTTAAAGCAGGGTGGCAAGCACCCCTGTACCCCCATGTAGGGGGCTGCATCCCCTACACCCCCCACATTAATATTTTAACTCCGAGATCGCACTACAGTGGGGAAAGGAAACATTTCCCGATCCCCACTATAGTACAATCTGCCCCAAAATGCCAAATGTGCAATGAGCGAATGTCAATGTGCATTCACTCATTGCACATTGCAACCTTTTTCTGTTCGGCATTTGCAAACTTTGCAAATAGCCTTTCAAACAATTACTGTTCACCTGTGTGCAATATGCACACATGAAAGTAAACCATACGGACAGGCAAAACTACACACACATGCCAGAAAACAATGGGTATCCCATGCCTATCACCCCATTTGTAAAACACTGTTGTGCTTGCACTGCAAGGCTTGTGTAGCCGGTATGGGGGGGGCTTAACGGGGTACATGTAATGTCCCATACAGCAGCAGCCACAACTGACTATGGCAATGGGTGTTGCGTTGGTTCTGAAGGCCCTCATGGAATTCCCAAGTATAGGTGTGCTAACACACAGACACTGCTATACTCAGTCATGCACATATACACATGTGTCAGTACAGGGGTGCATCCCTGCAAGTGGTCATAGCTGTGTACCTAGCTATTGTCCAAGGGGAGATGGTTTGTGTAGGGGTTGTGTGTACAGTGTTATCCTGCCACCTGCCAGGTGGCAATGGGCAGTCTACCAACAGACACTACTGTGGTGACCCTCAGGGTGATAATGACATGCATAAGCCAGTCCTCCAGGTGCCTCCTGCACATGGCCAGTGAGGTGATTAAGTTGACATGTATGCAACATGCATTACAACACAGGATTAGTGTCTGTGATGGAGACCTGTACCGAAGCATGTTTGGTTGACTGTGGTAGTGTAGTGGAGGTACCTGTGGCATGTGATGTGTACAGGGTGACATCTCCTATATGTGCCACCTCTTACACAGCTGAGTAGACATGTCAGTGTCAATCAAGCTTAGGTTGCCTGTACATATCCCAGCTGGATACTTGCCATCTGCACATCTGTACAGGGACTGACAGTCATCAGCTTGGCAAGTAGTTATGCAGTATGAGTGTGTTGACAAATAGACGTCTGGCAACAATATATATGCCATAACTACATGTTGGATGCCCTCACTAACATGTGATGTACAGATGGTAGTCTACAGTTACATTCCACATGATGGATCATTACCCAGTAAGGGGTATATACTGTGACACAGCTCACACACCAGGAATACAACAGGAAGGCCTCGGTGTCCAGCCATGCTCGTAGGTGTGCCTGTTGTCAGTACTACATTAAGCACTCTGCTCTTGCCTGGGTTAGCACTGTCAACAGTAGTACTGCCATGATACACTACATGCCAGTGTGACAGCACATACCCTGGGCTACTATGCCTGTATGTAACACATTCACATGGATAGCAGTGCTGTACAGGCCTCATACTTGTCTGTGTCCCACACATGACACTCACACCCCTTGCTACTGAAATGACAGCACATAGGTGCATGTATTGTAAATGGTATTACATATACTTATTACAGGTTATCAGACTGGGTGGTGTGTCCTGGTTACCAGGGCTAAGCTATGCTTAGCAAGTATCAACATTGCTGCAATATAACAGCTAAGCTGATTTGCACATTGGTAAGCACTGCCTACACTGTGTAAGTGCCTGTACATTTACCCATAGCTCAGTACTGCTTAGCTTCACGCAAACCCATGCAAACCCGCTTAAAGCAGCACAAAACTGCCTTAACCACTCTGTATCCGACAGCCCTTGTTCTGCCCAACAAAAAAAGAACATCTCTTGCAGGTCTTGAACCCAAGACACTTTACACTGAAGTCACAACACTTAACCACTATGCCATGACCACTGTGAAGACAGATGTTGTTTTATCAGTATAGCTGTCAATGCACATATTGAGTATTATTGAATAATTGCATTTATTTCCTAAATTGTGTAGTCCTTGTTATTAATATGACTGTTTCATCACATATGTTGTTTTATCATAATGTGCACAAGCAGGCACATATGGCGAGATACATCTGGGAGGGTATGCACAACAGTGATGTTTACACATGACAGGAATATGGTTGTATACATAAAATAGGTCTATATATGTCTACATGTACATACACGTGTATAGTCATGCACATCTGTATAGTGCTACATATATATGACCATGTGTACATCTCTAAGTATGTGTGTATATATATATATATATATATATATATATATATATATATATATATATATATGTAGATAGATATATGTATATGTATATATACATATAGATATATGTATATATAGATAGATATACATATATGTATATAGATATATATCTATATAGCTATATATGTATGCACATCATATGTGTACATATATGCCTAGTTATGTTGGTATATATGTAGATATCTATAACTATATGTACATAAATGTCTATTCTGATATACTTACTACTGTCAATATATATGTAGATATCCTTACGTATATGTGCATATGTATCTATATCTGTATATGTGTAGACATATATTGCTCTGTATATGTATACATCTGGGTGTTCATACGCATATATATACATATACATATTCATCTATATATGTCGATATGTATATGTGTATATATCTATATAGATATCTGGATAATTATATATACATATATTTTCACCATATGTCTTGAACATGGAGTGTAGCCCTACCTCAGCCCCTATAGTCTCAACTTCGTAGTGCAAGGGGATGTCAGGTGTGTATAGCAGGGATATTTGTAGACTATTGCTACTGTAATAGGGATTGTCTTTACAGACATGGTTAGTGTGGGAGGTCACATCTGCTTTTAAAATGTGCGCCATTGGCTAATGATAGGCATCCTAAGGACATCTTAGTAGAGTACTGCTGCTAGCACGTCATGCTCCTGTGGACTACAGCAGAGATATTGGCTAATATATGTGGACATTCTAACACACTCTGGAGAGTCCAGAGGTGTACACAAAACCCCTTAGTGCAAGACATGTGGACCAGGCCTGACAATGTGGATGTTAACAGCAATATAGATGGGTATAACATGTAATAACTGGTATACGTTTGCCCCCATAGGTTATGCATTCACACACCCCTGTCTGTCCTGACACATAATAACCACTGGTACAGAGGTGCCATGGCCACATACTACCCACTAGATATTGACATACATCTGTACAGCATCCCACTGCTCTGTATAACATACATGACTGTTAAGTGAGGACCAGTAGCAGTATATCTGGCAAGTATCTGGACATGAGATCTCACTGGGTATGTACACTAAGCTGCTAGGCATGTAACAAAGCACTGTGCAGACTGCAGGAAGACTGGCTCAACACTGGCCTACATTTCCTATGGGGGAATGCACATGTACCTGCATATATAGTAGGCTCTACAGGCATGTCACAGCACAGAGTACGATACATCAGTGTGAAAGTGCATAACCACAGCCAATGTGAACACAGCCACAGCCACATATGGTAAGCTAGTGTTATATTACAGTATATGGACTATTTGTTCAACACCATCCTCATATGTGCCACTCACACACTAACCCTACATATACTGGGCCACTACACAGTGTGGTCCGATGCCTGTCTGTGGTATGGGACATGTGTGTATGGTCCTACAAAGATGTAAGCCAATAGTGTAACATACAGTGGAGCAGCATGTAACATCAGATAGAATGGGACCAAGAGCAATGACATCTACCACAGTCTGTACACAGGCCAAAGTACATAATATCAATATACACACTATCGACATTCACCTTACATACACAGACCTCAGTAGTGTACACACAACCACAGAATGTCCAGGTGATGTCATCAGATATAACCCATACTATACATAACGTGTAGCAGTCTGATATCTCACAGGCTTGTTATCAGTTATGATGTCACTAATTATCATGTACAGCACATATGCACCTCTTACTGCATGACATATGTACAAAGGTTGACAGAGTTGTCACTGGAGGCACATACACAGGGCCAATATTGACATGTTGCTGTGATAACCTCATACATTTATTGTTGTAACAGGGTTTGTTGCAGCATATGTCCTGTGAGGGATATGAAGTCAGTAATTAAATAAGTAAATGTCATTTCTCTATATTTTATATACAGAGATCACTTTAAATTTTGAAGAACAATTGAATTTGTCAATTAATCAATTAGTTATGAAGTATAAAAGGAGTTCATTTTGAAACCTGTAATGTGATCCTTTGAAGGCGAATAGCCGAGGTACCAGATCGTTGATGGAATAAAGAACATTGGTGGAATCTGACTGTTGGTGTGTTTTTGGGCAGAATTGCTTGCTATCGTTTGTTTTGTATATGAAGTCAGTAACTCTCACAGCTGTCACCATCTACAGACTGCAATCCTCACACTGCCTTCTGGAGTCCACAGATAGGTGCTCTGTTGGTAACACATGAAAGAAAAGGCTCCACACATTGCCAAGTCTGCAGATGACGCTACAGATGGGGTTCCCTCATAAACATAGCACTGACATGGTAGTTATTAAAACATGTAGGACAGCCATATCCACACACACCCTGTTAAACCAACATTACTCCAAATGCAATGTAGCAGCACTTAGTCTGTAGTCAGGTCAGGCACATCCCCCTCCTGTGTGTTGCCCTGTTTCCACAGTGTATGTTGTTAGAGGTAAATCCAGGATCCATCTGAGATGCTGTTTGCCAAACAACAATGAATGAAAATGCCCAACACCAACATGATGTTCCTAGATATTGGAGTGTGTTTCCATGCAATTGGCAATGGGAATGTTATCACAGCTGTTCCACATACAATCAGCTAGAGGAGGGCTGCAATTCGTGCAGAGGCCATCAGCTGATCATGAGCATCAATTAAAATACACATGCTGCTGCCTAAGCAAAGCAGGTGTAGGTCTCCACATCCACCAGAGATGGAGTGAGAGAGGCAAACAGAGGCAAAGTAAAATTAGGGAGGGGTGGGAGAGTAAAACATAAGCATGTATGTGTCACACACCTACCAGCACAGGGTATCAAACCCCTGATGACTATGTAGTGCTATTACATTTATATGCAGTTATTGGATGTGCCACATAGGTTACATGTTGAGGAGCCCTCAAAACGTATATGTGATGGTGAGTGGCATCTGCAACAGGGATATGATAGCTATACGGTAGGTGTAGTACGTGTGCCTGTCCGCATGAACAGGTGCCAGTATCAACACAGCCACACTCTCACAGGGATGCACACACATTGACACACATGGCAGGGCCAGGAATACAACTCATCACTAGTGAGATTGCCACAACACATTACTGTGCAGGTATCACATGTACCTCAGGGGTCATACAGAGGTTATATGGGCAAAGGGTATGTGGAGGTGTCTGACATTGGACAGCATGCTTCAGTATGCCAGTGGGGGTAGTAGTGAGTGTGAATGTTATCATACGCATCATACAACACACACACACACACACACACACACACACACACACACACACACACACACACAGTGCCAATACTGACATGCATAGGTGCATTGCTTCACAGATGTGTAGTGGTCAACTGTGCCAGGCAGCTATACAAGGCTAGGTGATCGGTATACCTTGGCATCAGCCCACATGACAATGGTCTGCATCGTGGCTCAGGGGTGTAGTTCTGGATTTGCCCATACAGGTGGGTATTGTATTCACCATCCAGTCACCTAGGTGACTATTGTGTTTAGCCAATGCTGTGCATTGCTTGCCATGTATGTGTTCCTTAGTCCATGACATGGATGGTGTCCGGGATGTGCACACCTCCCACATGCATGTACAGTGACATGTGGAATTGTACTTGGGGTGTCTGGCCCATATTGTGTACACAGATTATCATCAGATGTGCCAGTCCTGGCCTCATGTGGCAGGAACTGGTAATGGACAGTAGGTTTACCCTGCGCCTACACTGATAGCATGATACTGGAATTCCTTGGTGTCAGTGGCATCTGTCCATACAGGGCATGTTTTCAGACATGGTATGTCCTTTGTGGGCCACATTTGATGGCACCACAGGTGTTGCAGGTGTCCAGTGGAGAACATGGGGAAGGTGCACTGTTGACATGTACATGCCTATTGGACAGATGGACAGGGTGTCATGCCCTCTGTATTCCACTGCAATCACACCATGGTTACAATCAGTGGGCAATATGCAGGGTACTACAAACATAGCAGCTATTGCCTAGGCAAGTGTGTGTGTGTGTGTGTGTGTGTGCGTGTGTGCGTGTGTGCGTGTGTGTGTGTGTGTGTATGAGACATGGGTTGAGAGTGTTCTCTGGGTAATACTAGGGTTACTAACTTTGTTTGCCTGGCTTTGATGTCACATGTAGGGGTATGGATTTGTACCCCAGACTCTCAGCTATTTCGCATCTGTTATCCCTGTACGATAGACATTGTGATATATACTAGGGCCACCATATAAGAAATTTGCAAAACCCACTCCACATTGAGTCCAGTTGTTACACACTCACAACCACTTCCACATAGGATACGAGTTGCAAACACAGACACACACACACACACACACACACACACACACACACACACACACACACACATGCACACACACACACACCTGTCATGTCTGGGATTAGAACTCCTAACTAACTAGTTTATTACACTACAGCACTACGCAGTTATAGAACGTGCCACAGAGATTACTGGAGTACTCCTTCCCCAAAGGTGTATTTCACAATGAATGACATCAGCAGGATTGCCAAAGTAGGGCATTTGAACTGTAGTGAGTGTGGCTAGGCTAAAATGCATTGCTCCCTACACAGACATTGACTCACACACAAAGCATCCACAACCACCATGTGTGGGAATAGAACCCCTGCCTGAGTTCTATACCACACTACAGCATGAAGCTGTTATAGGACGCACCATGGGAATTACTGGAGTGCTCTTTCCCCAAAGGTGTATTTCACAATGAATGACATCAGCAGGATTTCCAAGGTAGGGCATTTGAATTGTAGTGAGTGTGGCTAGGCAAAAATGCATTGCTCCCTACACAGACATTGAAACACACACAAAACATCCACAACTGCCATGTGTGGGAATAGAACCCCTACCAGAGTTCTATATCACACTACAGCATGAAGCTGCTATAGGACACAACAGATGGATTACTGGAGTACTCTTTCCCAAATGTGTATTTCACAATGAATGACATCAGCAGGATTGCCAAAGTAGGGCATTTGAATTGTAGTGAGTATGGCTAGGCTAAAATGCATTGCTCCCTACACAGACATTGAAACACACACAAAAAATCCTCAATCTCCATGTGTGGGAATAGAACCCCTACCAGAATTCTATATCATACTACAGCATGAAGCTGTTATAGGATGCACCATGGGGATTACTGGAATGCTCCTTCCCCAAAGGTATATTTCACAATGAATGACATCAGCAGGATTGCCAAAGTAGGGCATTTGAATTGTAGTGAGTGTGGCTAGGCTAAAATGCATTGTTCCCTACACAGAGACACACACACACACATTTGCCATGTCTGGGATTAGAACTCATACCTAACTAGTTTATCAGACTACAGCAGTGCACAGTTATAGGACATGCCACTGAGATTACTGGGCTACAGCTTTCCAAAAGGTGTACTTCACAGTGTATGACATCAGCAGCCTTGGCAACGTAGGGCATTTGAATTGTAGTGAGTATGACTAGCCTAAAAAGCATCACTCTCTAGACAGAGACACACACACACAAACACACTGTTGCCATGTCTGGGATTAGAACTCCTACTTAACTAGTTTATCACACTACAGCAGTGTGCAGTTATAGGAAGCACCATGGAGATTACTGGCCTACACCTTCCACAAGGGTGTATTTCAAAGTGGATGACCTCAGCAGGCTTGTCATTGTATGGCTATGGAGAGGGCAGTGTGTGTGTATGGGCCATAACCCATTCATCTAGAGGTTGACACACCACATGCAGGCACACGCAGGGTTATATTCCACAGGTATGTGTATACAGCTGCTAGATGACTACGTCCTTGTACAGACATGTTGCACAGCTACCACTTGCACCACATAGTCCGTAATGTTGACACATACCAGTGGCTAAGGTCTACAGTGAGTGACATCTGAACCTCATGTGGTTGTAGCCATTTGGCTGTGTGCTGGGAGGGACAGGCCTCATAATGGATAGCCCTTTGTAACAGCCACTCTCTTCCACACATCTGTGTACATCTACCTTTGGCTTATTATAGTGTGTTGTCCTTGGATATATGCCTGTATTCCTATCCAGTGTGTGTGCAAAGCATGAGTGCTGCATACTGAGCAGTGTGCACTAACATCTGCAAATTCCAGATATGTGCTCTCTCTTGTGGATGTACAGAGATTCAATCTTTTTAACTGGTGTAAGTTTGTGATTGCTCTATATGTTGTGTTATGTTTATCCCATTTGTATAAATGGTAGCAACTAGTGTTAAGCGTTTTTAAGGTGAATTAAATTTTACTTTTCAGTTGATTTCTCTATCGTATGGTTGATTTGCTCTGTCTCCTAAACCTACTTAGTGAAGCGAATTTCATCACACATTGATTAGTAACTTATTTTTTTGACTATATTTAATCTGAGCAATCGAAATCATTGTCGTGCTATGCTACTTTATGGTGGTATTAAAATTGCGACATATTCATTCCAATGGTAGAAATGGTTGCACCTAGTGCTACGCGTGCTAATGCGACCTAATTTTAAATGTTCATTAGTTTCCTTTTAGCATCATTTTGTAATCATGCTGTCTCCTAAAGATAACAACTACTTGGCTTGCGGTTCCTCCCACGTGGTTTGTGTTGTGCAGATCTGTAATTCTACTCCATGCAGGTGTAACTTGTAATCCTTCCTCCCACACCTTCAAAATAAACAGGGGCAAAGCCAGGGTGCCTACTGTTCTCGGCTTATTAATTTTACCTCATTTTGTCAGGAAAGGATGAGCTATGCATTCTGCATGACTCCGCGGAAGCTCGTATAGCTCATGTGCTGTTTGCAGAACACATGTCTCCAGTTCTTCTGGTTTTAGCTCAAGTTTACCATATGCAATAAAGTACTGCAATATTTGATTAGCTTCCCAACTGTTCCTTGCAAGTACCTTATCCTCGTTCGCTCTGTATGTAGAATTTGAGTATTTGTTTTTTTTTTTTTATTTCTATATTAAATAAGGACCGCTAATGCGGTACAATACGGCACCATTATTAACATCTGTATGCAGAATTTGATAGTTTGCTTTTTTTTCTATTTTTTTTTCTACATTAGATAAGGACCGCTAATGCAGTACAATATGGCACCATTATTAACATCCCAACAGACCTGCGCCAATACCTTATCTCAAGTACTATTCTGAAATAAAATAAAAAAACACCATTCCCTAAATTATCTAAAATACTTTATTTCTGATCTATGTCAATCGGCCGTGGGAGCTACCTCCATTATACCAAGTAGCTGTTACCTACTGTCTACTATTGTGAACTGGCATTGCATATTTAATTGTTATAAAAACCTCTTGCTGTGTATTGTTTCCCCAATGGATACTACAAGCCAGTACCCTCTCAATTGTTATACTACACTGTTTTATATATTCGAATGTTAATGTTTTTTCATACAAGCTTCTGCATCTGAACACCACAGTTTGATCACAATATTTTTGTTCTCTCTTTCTCCAACTCACTTTCTAGCTTACCTTAAACATTATACCTAGCCCACTACCTGTGGTATCTCTAAATGTTTTAGGTTGTTTGCATTACTACTAGACTGTTTATTTTTACCTAGCCTACTTCCTAGTGCATCTTCTGTATAAATATATATGTAGTCATTTACTAATATGTGTAGAACTGTTGACCTAGGCAATATTATCAGTATGCTGAAGGTACTTTTGCTGCCAGAGTACTTTATTAATACCCTTTCCTCTTACCGTCTTACCTTCCTAGCAACCTACCCCTACCTTGCATTAAGGGACCCGCCTGGATACTAAGGACCCCCTGATCCACCTCAAGCCTTATCAAATTGGACCATCTTTGTATCTACTTCCCCAATGCCTACTGCTGTTTGTACAGAAATCACAAAGTATGTCTCACCACTAACCCCTATTGTAAGCAAATCTGTTTTATCTGTTCTATAATTAAACTCTGTAAACTAACTTAGCCACTGAGTCAAGAAAGCCAGCAGTCAGACTCCTCTCACCTACTAGAAACTCCTGTTTAATTTCTTCACTAGTTAAGCTATCCTTCCCTACCTACTTTACTTTTCCTGGTTACCTGCTGTAATTTTTATTCTGCCCACTAGGTGGCAGTGTACTCTAGCATTGTGCCCTTACTCACTCCCCTAATACTACTAGTTTCAACTCACTACATCCCTTTCTTTCTTTTCCTCATCCCTTGCCCTGCTGCCTTGCTATTACACCATACTACTCCTCACCTGCTCCTAGCCTGTACTCTCCTCATTGTCTGCCTACTGTCGACTTTAATTTGTTTTAGCCTCTCCTTTCACTATCCTCTTATCTACCTGCTTGCTCTATTAGAAACTACTTACCTGCCCCTCTGTCTCTCTCTCTGGGCTACCATTGTTCACTGATTGTCTCTGTTGAATCCTCCACTACTTGCTGTAGCCCGCTCCGTTCGCCCTACAGGCTCACTCCACTCCCCTACCCTACCTCCAATTCCCACCCACCCCCAGTGCTGTTAAACTTAAACATAATAAGCCACACCCACTTAATTAATCTCCATATCACCTTAGAATTCTAATTGAGAACTCCTCTCTTAACTATCTCCTTATTCATCCCCACTCTTTTGTACTAAGGTAAAATTATCCCTCTATACTACCAGACCACACCTTATTTATTTACTTTATCTCACATTTTACATTACCTCACAAAACCTACTTTCTAAAATGACCATCTTACATAACTCTAACCTTAAATATTACCTTTTTAATACTTCTTCACTACTATTCCTAACTCTACCCTACACCCTAACCCTCTATGAGCACTTCTCTCTACTTAATAACATACCTTCCCACCAACAAACTATACCAAACTCACACCTCAGTTCCCTCTCACATAGCAATATAACCTCCACTTCAGTTTACCTACTCCCAAAGTTTCATAGATCTTCACATGTTACCTACTTCCCCAGCAAGCTAAGCTCACCCAAGTACTTTAAAAACATAAAGACTATACTAAAACATCCTATTGATCTTTTATTAGATGGAGATATTCATCCTAATCCTGGCCCTAACCAACAAAATATCAATATTCCACTAACACAAACATCTAATGGAATTTCTACATCCACACAACTAGGTAACTCTCTCAAAACAGCTCAACTTAACATCCGTAGCATTAACAGCAAACTCAGTCAATTGCATGCTCTTTTACAAGTACATGCATTTGATCTCCTTTGTCTTACTGAAACTTAGTTAAAACCCTCTACGCATGACCTAGAAATAACCCCACCTGGATACAACATCCTCAGATGTGACCGTACTTCCAAAAAGGGTGGCGGTGTAGCTATCTTGTATAAATCAGAACTTCAAGTTTGATCCTATAATGTACCTCTACCTCCTAACACCAATGCCGAAACCCTTACTATTAAACTATAACTTAATAAATCTAAATCTGTTTTCATAATCTGTACCTACATCCCACCTGGAAATAATACTAAAACTCTTGAAAATATTCTTAGTAACCTCTCCACCCTACTTCCTCAAGAAACAATAATACTAGGTGACTTTAATATTGACTGGACTACCTGTAGCTCCCCTAATCCTAGTACCCACATTAATCTTCATGGTTTCACCCAAATAATAAACACCCCCACAAGAATTCACAAACCTAGTAATAAAGAAACCACTCTTGACTGGATCCTTGTAAATAGTCATCCTGAAACCTATATACCAGGAACACTATCTGCTGACATTAACGACCATGTTTTAACCTATATAATAAAGCAAAAGACTCATAATCCTACCAATAACACCTTTATAACCTTTTGTACAAAAAAACACTTCCAAGAAGATAACTTTCAAAATGAACTAAAAGCCTGTAACTGGTCACCTCTGAAGCACCTCAAACTAGATGAAGCTGTTTCTTACTTTAATACTAAATTCCTACAAATCCTGGATCTCCATGCCCCTTCAATCCTCCTGAATCAGGACCAAAGCAACTCCATGGCTCACACAACAAACCAAGGAAAAAATGTTCCTACGAAACAAAATATGGGCCAAATGGAGAGCCACTAAGAGCTCTGCAGACCATCTACTCTTTAAACAGCTAAGAAATGCAACCAAAAAGGACATTATCTTAGACAAAAAAATTATTATCACCACCTTCAACAATCTCATACAAAAAAATCCACAAAAGTTCTGGTCAGGCATCAATAAACTTCTCCAAACAGGACATTCCAAAACTCCAGCCCCAACTTCAATTCCTCATGATAATCCTTTGCAAATAGCTGATGCCTTCAATAATTACTTCACTGAAATTATTCAAAATCTTGCAAAGACACTCCCTCCCAGTCCTCCCAACCTGTTACAAAACATAAACAGTCCAGTGCCCTCCTTCCACATACAACCTGTACCAACATCCTTTATCTGCAAACTCCTTCAAAAACTCAAGCCTTGTACCCCTTCTGCTGACCACCTGCCAGCTGAATGTCTTCAAATAGCTTCCAAAGTCATAGCTTATCCCATATCCATCCTTATAAACCATACCATCACAGAAGGTAGCATCCCATCCATATGGAAAGTCTCCCACATTATCCCTTTACATAAAGGAGGCAAATCCACTGATATCTCCAATTTCCGTCCAATTGCATTACTCTCCCCACTTGCCAAAATAATGGAAAAATGCATTCACCATCAACTACTTCAACACCTGCTCGACAACAATTTACTTGCCAATTGCCAGCACGGCTTTAGGCCCTTTCATAGTACAACCACTGCCCTGCTAACTTTTGCTGACTGTATAAACAGAAATCGAAATAATAATTCTCTGTCCTCCGCATTATTTATTGACCTATCAAAAGCCTTTGATATGGTTAACCACAACTTACTAATCAGTGTGCTGAAAGCACAATCTCTTGACCCTCATGCAATACTTTGGTTTACATCCTATCTAAAAAACAGACATCAAGCAGTGCTATGGGATAATAACGTATCCACACCCCTCCCCGTAAACATCGGAGTCCCTCAAGGCTCTATATTAGGCCCTCTTTTATTTTCAATTTTTATTAATGACCTCAATACTGTTTTTCCTCAAGCCACCTGTATTCAATATGCCGATGACTCCACTCTAATATGTTCTTCTAATTCATCTATCTCTCTTCAAACCCTTACCTAAACAGTATTTAACACTGTTGAAAATTGGTTTACTGACCATTGCCTCCTCCTTAACCCTAAAAAAACAAAATTGTTACTCTTTGCTCCCACCCAAAAGTCCCCATCCATCCACTTCACAATTACCTCTAACAATGGTACCACTATTACCCCTGATACTACTACACGTCTCCTGGGCATTACTATCGATAATAACCTCAGCTATGACAATCATATCAACAATTCTATACTGATGGTCAATAAAAAACTTGGCTCCTTGTATAGAATTAAACCTTACCTCACACCTCTAGCTAGAACCACCATTGCCTAGACCCATCTCACTTCTACCCTATTCTATGCCTCTCCTATATATACAAATCTATCGAAATCTAATCTAAATAAGCTCGAAACTAGCTATAACAATATAGCAAGATTTGCCACTGGCACCCCTTTTAGAACCCACCACTGTCACACCCTTAAACAACTCAGGTGGTCTGAACTACAAAACCAGCTGGTGTATAATCAACTAGTGATCATACAAAAAATCCTTCATCACCCAAATAATACTCCAATCCTCTCTAACTTAATCTCCCCATATAAAAATCTAGCGACACTCCGTTGAGCTAATAAGCTACTAATCGCCCATATCAAATCTAATAACAAAGCTGGAGACTCCCTCTTTACCAACGTTGTGGGAAAAATATGGAACAAGCTTCCTATGTCACTCACATCTCTCTCATCTACATCTCTGTACAAAAAACACCTCAAAGAACACATGAAAAATCATTGGCTCTGTCCCTGCACTAAACCCGACTAAACCTTACTTTTCCTATTACTATCTCTTCTTGTTATATGCCCTCCTTCTGGGCTTTGTCCCCTCTCAACCTTTAATCCTAGAAGCTAACTTTATTCAGCCCTCATATGTATCTTTTTTTCTCTACCTACATCTCTAGTTCCCCTACTTTGACTTACAAATGGCAACATTAGTACCACAAGTGTACCTGTATCTCCTTATATCTAACACCCATGCAAAAACTCTAAACAACTTTTCGTCTTCTTAGACAAACGTTTTATTTAATTATAACCCATACACTTTTAAATTCTCTTATATAGTAGAACCTTAGTAACTTTAAGTATCATATATAGTAATTTTGCTATGTTTGGAGCATATCTCCACATGAAAGCTATTCAGTGTAAGTAGTGAATTTTTATTTTGTAATTTCTATTTTGTAATTTTATTTCGTAACTTCTATTTTTGTAATGTTTTTATGTTTGGAGCTTATCTCCCTGGGCCTCTACTGAAAATGGACATGTATCCAGCTAGACTAGCCCAGTCAACAAATGTAAAATAAAATAAAATAAATAAATAAAATGTCTGGTCCACTGTTGTTTGCAGACATGGCCTTCGTGAGCATGTCCAGTATGCCTTGCTGTACTGAATGTGTGGATCGATTCCAGGTAGTTTGTACTGTAGTGGAGACCTTTGTGTTGTACACCTACAGGAAGAATACTGTTTCTGGAGGGTACCCGTCAATTATTTGGCAATATGGGGACAAACTGTGCAGGGGATCGTGTGTACTGTAGGTGATTGTGTCTGTGCTGCTTCAGCTGCATGGTACTGCTGTTAGCAGAAATATTCAGACATGTGTACTGTTATACACAGTGATGTTTTCTGTACTCATGTACTGTCAGGTGGACATTCTTGCTCACAGTGATGACTTAGGGGACAAGGGAGACTGCAGCTGTGTCCGGGATTGTGGGCAGACATCTACATATTCATAGTAAGTTATGCCATTTTGGAAGGGGAGCTGCAGACACTTGGTGCTGGGTTTGTGTATCCAGTTCAGCACCTTGGTACAGTGCTGGCAGTGGATTGCATACCTGTCCACCCATCAACATGACAGTATGTCCTTATCTTGCTGTGGCAATGTCTCACAGCTGTACAGATTTGCACAGGTTATCCAGAGGCAGGGGCCATGGGTAAGGACATTTACCCTATTGTGGTGTACAGGCAGGTGTGTAGCCACCCATTTATGTGTTTGCAGCCAGGGATAGTGTGTGCACACAGCTTGGTGTTGGACCCTGCACATTCCATGCTGCCCATGCTCCCACACCCCCCTCTGTTATTCTAACCTCTTCCATACATTATGCATACATTTTCTGATATTTTCCCTAAGGGTATCACCAAATCACAGGTGTGTGTTAGTGTTGGTCCACAGTTCATTCAGTGGGACATGGTGGACATGTTACTGTGATTTGTCCACATGGCCTTGCATATGGCTTATGTGGAGTGTGTTATGTTGTTATTTGGGTGTCCATGACATAACATGCATTGGCAGTACGTGTGAGACACGGGCTTTTGGCAGGCATCTGTGGGGCATTAGGTGTTGGTGCAGGCCAGATGTGGCAGGCTGTTGCATTCTGTCAGTCCTACAGTCCAAGACTACCATACAGTATATTCCCCTGGGGTGACAGGGTAGATGTGATAGTTGTTCATGCCAATATCTTCTATCAGTCTTGATCAGGTGGTGTGGATGCTGGCAGGGTGCTACCTACAGCTAGGGCCACACCTGCATGGGACACCTGCACTGCATGCTGCAGTCTTCCGCTATTGCCATATACAGGTGGGGTCTTACTGTACCCATTCCCCACAGCAGGGATATTGCCAGAGAGGTGCCTGTGGGTGGTGTTTGCATGGCTGGGTGCATGCACTTGCATCTGCCACACAGATATGCATGAGGCATTACAGTTATGCTGGCATGTGTAGGTACAGCAGCTGATTCCCAATTTATCAGTCCTACCTCCTTTGTGACCTGCAGGTGTTCAGGCAGACATCACCGGTATCCCCTACTACAGGTCCATTTACTGTGATGCATACCTCTATGTACAAATCCAAGGGTTTCTCCATTTCACAGTGACACAATATATACTGTATGTCTGAGGTACTTTCCCCTGTGTACTGCTTGTATATCTAGGCCAACAGCCATGCCATCTCAGTCTTTCAGATGGTGACACATATTGCCACCATAAATTTACAATGGCTTACTGCTAGCATGTGTTATACTGGTGGGGATGGTCTTTGGCACTGCAGTCGTGAGGGCTTGTCCCTGTCATCAGCATTAGTGAGCAATGGCCACCAAGTATTACCTCAACATGCATACATACTGACCACTCTCACACATTATGAAACACACACCATCCTAACACACACAGACCTGCATATTGTGCAAATGCTACAACCTATCCTGCTACTTTGGCCACCTCTGAGCATCTGTGCTCCACTCGTATTATACCTACTCCTATGTTACTACATTTCTACACAGGATTGGGGGGGCACACCCGAGTGTCACTACATTTCTACACTGGATTGGGGGAAGGGACAGACCTCTCTGTTTCCACATGTCTACATACTTGTGGGGGGGGGGGCACACCTAACTGTTACTACATTTCTACAAAGGATTGTGGGGGGGACACACCTGACTGTTTCTACATTTCTACACTGGATTGGGGGAGCACACCTGACTGTTACTACATTTCTATGCTGGATTGGGGGTAGGGGCACACCTGACTGTTTCTACATGGGAGTGGGGGGGCACACCTGACTGTTACTACATTTCTGCATATGGTTGTGGGAGGACACACCTGACTGTTTTTACATTTCTACACAGGACTGGGGGGCACACCTGACTGTTACTACATTTCTACACAGGATTGGGGCACACCTGACTGTTTCTACATGTCTACATGGGAGTGGGGGGGGGGCAGACCTGACTGTTACTACATGTCTGCATAGGGTAGTGGGGGACACACCTGACTGTTTTTACATTTCTACACAGGATTGGGGGGGTACACCTGACTGTTACTACATTTCTACACAGGATTGTGGGGGGCACACCTGACTGTTTCTACATTTCTACACATGATTGGGGGCACAGCTTACTGTTTCTACATGTCTACATAGGATGGGGGGGGCACACCTGGCACTTGCACACATTTGCTATGACTGTACTGCTATGTCAGGTACTCCATTTCATTCTGTATTCTAACCTATCATACTGACGAGAGGCATATCAGTGTACTATAGGTCTTAGCTTTGGTTGCCCTACATATTAGTGTCTGACTTTCTACCCTTCAGAACTAATACCCCACTGCCTGACCTGCTGTAGTCTTTCTGTGTAGGCCTGGGGGGAGGTTACCCATAGGCATCATTCAGAGGCCATAGCACAGGCTCTGTTTGGGTTTGTCTACACCTGTCATGCTGGCTGAGACTGTTGTTGAGCATGTGAACCTCCCTGACTGGCATGTGTGAGTCATATGGACACACATGTCACCCAGCACATTTCCTGTAGTGGGTTTTGTCACCCTGTGTAGTACTGGCTACTATGGTGACTCCAGTATGTGTTACAGATGTCATGGTGCCACTATGGGTGTCTACTATCTGCTGCCATAACATTCAGCCACCCAATTCCCTTGCATGCTCACATCCATACCATAGATACAGTTAATGACACATTCTACTCCATTTGGCAATTAGTAGGTTGATTGACTTACCTTGTGGGTGTGCTAGGATTGATGATGGTACTGGAGGGCTGCCTATGTTGGATGCACATAGTACACTCCTTATACATGGTTGAGCACAGGTAGTGTCATGTTTGGCATCCCTTTAACTGTATGTGTGAGTCAGAGAGAGGTGTCATTCCCTGGATCCCTACTGTGTCAGTGTATATGCTATGCGTTGCCTCTTCGCCAAGGCCAGGGCATACTGGGCACACCTCCATCTGCCATGTTAATTAAGTAAATGTCACTCACCTCTGCATGTATAGTGATAACACAGCACTTCTATGATATGGTTCTATGAAAAACTCTTATTAGATACTAATCTTCCTATCATGACTACAAATCTATGATCAAAAGCTGTGACTGACAGATGTGCAAGCTGAATTGTGCCTTCCACATCTTCTTCTTCTTCTTAGTGAGCTGGGAATTGCTAGGTTTATTCTGAAGTGACCATTGGCATGGGAGGGGTGGGGCAGGTCTATTAGAACTCGAGTTCCATTGTGACATAGTGTACGGTAATAGAATGAGGCCTCAACTGTTGGAAATTATATTGCATGAAGACTCTTTTTGTTTACCATGGATTCATGTGCTCCTCAAGAAAATGTCTCTCTAATGTACTACTGTGGCGGGAGTATTCAAAAACCAAGCAGAGGACATATTTGCATCTAGAGACTGGACATTGTGTTGGAACATTTATTGTAAAATGTAAGTGTATAACAATATAGCTATACCACCGCAGTGCACAGTAACCGAGTCCACTCTGTATGAGCTCTTAACAATGTGCTATTATTTATTTCAGTATTGTAAAGGATTTAGGAAAGCCAGCAGCCAACCCTTCCTTTACTCCTGTATATCCATACTGCCCCCTCGCCCAGCTCCCTGACCTACACTGACCTCCCTCTCTCCCATTTTCAATCTACCCCAGAGATAGCCTTGGTGGAGCCACAGATGCATTTTCAGCATCTGTCCACTAGATGGCACCCTCCCACCACCAATTAAATTCCAATTCACTAACTCTCTTATAATTTTCTGTTTAATGACTAACTTTACTTTTTCCCTTTAAAGCACTGTAAACTCTAACTTTACTTTTCTCTCTTAAAACACCATAGCCCACTCTATCTGACTATATCCTTGTTCCCTGTACTTACCTATCTGCAAACCTCACTCCACTGATAGGTTCTCGATCTTCCCTTGTCTTCCTAGGCTCTACCTGCTCCGTTCGCCCTGCGGGCTCACTCCACTCCCCTACCCTTCCCCCAATTTCCACCCGCCCCCAGCACCTCTACCTTTTTTCATCACAAACCACACCCACTTATACAATTACCCAATCATTCTCCATTCCCTCAAAACACCCATTCTCTTATCCCGCCCACTTTAATCTTAAATTACCCCACCTAGTTTACCCCACCTATCCAAATACCTTCAATTACTCTTTTAACAAGTAACCTTTAACTACTACCATATCAAACACAACTCTACTTCCCACTCCATTCTCTAAAATAAAAGACCTACCAGCTTCACAACACACACAATCACTCTGTAATTCACAAATTGTTTCAGTAATCTACTTAACAACTCGTCACCTCATCTCATAATGCTTTCTAAACCTTTACTCATCTCCCTTCTACTACTACTACTCCTACAGTTTTCCTTTATTCTCTACCTCACCCAACCCACTAATATCTACCACTCACAATCCTTCCACATAACTAACCATATTACCTCATCTCTCCAACACTCATACACCCCAATTTCTTCACACCTATATCCCATAAAAAAATCTACTTTTTCCATACAAACTTCTATCCTCACATAGACATTATACTCCCATAGTAACTAGCAAATCTTCCACAATCATAAGGGAGCCCGATGTATACTATAAACTTTCCAATAACCTCTCTAACTCTATCCTACATCTAATTACCACCCTATTATCTGGAGATATCCATCCTAACCCAGGTCCACTCACCTCAACAACTATGAACAAGTCCATACTACTCACCTCTTTAAACTCCCAAAGCATAGTCAACAAAATCCCAAACCTGCAAGCCTGGCTCACACACAATAAACCTGACATCCTATACATCTCTGAAACATGGTTAAAACCTCACATAAAAGACTCTGAAATTATCCCACCCAACTATTCTATCATTAGAAAAGACAGATCTCATAAAAAAGGGGGTGGTGTAGCTCTCCTATATTTATCCTCACTATCAGTTACTCCCTATAATAAACCCACTCCCCACTTTAAAAATGCTGAATTACTACTAACATTACTCCAAATCAACAAACACAAGCATATATGTATAGCCTCCCTCTACATTCCCCCAGGTGACAATATTTCTACACTTGAAGACATTCTCTCCTGGCTGTCCACCAACATCAGTAATGAAACAATAATCCTAGGAGACATGAATATTAATTGGGCCTCCATTCAGTCTCCCTCTAACCCACTTAACATTAACCTCTACAACTTCTCTCAGCTTATCAACTCTGTAACCCGCCCCTCAAAAAACCTCTCCAGTGGCACTACCCTAGACTGGATCTTAGTTTCTCACCCTCATTATTACTCTGACAGCGATACTCTCCCCGATCCTCTTAGTGACCACTTACCCACCTTTATATACCGACTACCCTTACCCCTCCATCGTACTCATAACTTTATTACCACACGTAACCACAAAAACTTTGACCCAACAGCTTTTTCTAACTCTCTAAAAGCAATAAATTGGAACAGCCTAAAAACACTTCCTCTAGATAATGCAGTTGCCCATTTCAGCACAACCTTCTTACACCTCCTAGACCACCATGCTCCCCTAAGAACAAAAATAATAAAGACCAAAACTGCCCCTTGGCTTACCAAAAATACATTTGCTACAATGCGACACAGAGACAAACTCTGGACTCGATACCATAAAAATAGGACCCCCCCTCATCCATAATGAATATAAAACACTTTGAAATAAAGTAAAAAAGCTCATCATCACTGACCGACAAAACTACTTCTCCTCACTCCAAAACAACAATAAAACAAACCCTCAGAAATTCTGGAAAGGCATCTCCACTCTTCTACATCCCAGTAAACCAGACACCCCCACCCCAGATCCGAATGCTTCCGATACAGACTTGGCTACTCAATTTAACTGTTTTTTTATTGACTCTATATCCAAATTAACCTCTTCCTTCTCTAACACTACTACTCTTTCCCATTTACCCCCACCCTTGTCTACTTACCCTCCACCATCAACCACTAGTGCACCCCTTCTCCCATCCTCCAACTCTACACACTCCTCCTCTTACTCCACTCTCCCTCCCTCCTCATCACCCCTACCCCTAGATACCCCCTCCTCCCACTCCCCACCTTTCTCTTTAAAACCCATACCCACATCTACCATAAAAAAACTCCTTCTAAAACTGAAGCCTGGTTCAAATGCTCCTGATAATATTCCTCCACAATTCCTGAGCATAGCTGCCGAAGCAATTGCCTACCCCATTAGTATTTTAATAAACCGCTCCATCCAAGAAAGCATAGTACTCCTAATTTGGAAAAAGGCCTTTATCATACCCCTGCTTAAAGGAGGCAACAATAACAATGTGACTAATTTCTGGCCCATCGCTATCCTGTCTCCCATCTCTAAACTCCTTGAAAAGTGTATCCAATTACAACTCCTACCATATCTCATCATTGATAACCACCTACTAACTCCCACACAACATGGTTTCAGACCAGGCCACAGTACTATGACAGCCCTCCTCTCCTTCCTAGAAACTGTAAACAAAGCCCGAGACTCAGGTCATACTGTTTCTTCCCTTTTTCTGGATCTCTCTAAGGTCTTTGACACTATCTCTCACAACCTTCTTCTATCTAAACTCTCTAAGCTTAACCTATCTCCTTCCTCTCTGAACTGGTTCTCTAGCTACTTATCCAACAGATATCAAGCAGTAAAATGGAAAAAGGCAACCTCCTCATTCTTTAATACCCCAACTGGAGTTCCTCAAGGTTCCATATTGGGTCCCCTCCTCTTTAATATATTTATTAATGACTTCCGCAACTCTATCCCTTTCTCTAATGCAATATGCAGACAACTCTACCATTATTTGCTCAGCCACTTCTATCCCCACACTTCTAAAGCTAACTCAAGATGCTTTTTCTTCCACTGAACAATGGATGGAAAAAAAATCACTTAGCACTCAATGCTTCTAAAACCAAATTAATGGTATTTACTCCCTCTAAAGTCACCCCTTTCAACAAAAACACATTTTGTATTACTAGTCATAACAACACAACCCTGGAACTGGTATCAGAGACCAAGCTACTTGGCATCCAAATTGACAATCAGCTTAAATTTAACTCCCACATACAACTAAATATAAAAAAAACCCATCAACAACTAGGCATGCTTTATCGACAAAATCATTATCTTACACCCACCACTAAACTCACCCTCTCTACATCTTTTCTCATCCCCTCCCTCCTCTATGGTGCCCCACTCCTAACTAATCTACAATCCTCTCTGAAAACTCAACTATCTTGTTGCTACAACAAAATCGCCAAGTTCGCCACTAGCCGTAAGTCTTCCACTCACCACTGTTCCTCTCTCCACAAACTAAAATGGCTAGACCTACCCAATCAGCTTATCTATACCCAGCTCACTCTAGCACATAAGCTCATTCTCAACCCCTCACTCTGTCCCTCCCTTTCCTCTGCATTTAAAATGCACCTACCTGACAAAGTGCTAAGGTCTAACAACCAAAATCTTCTGGAAGTATACAAACCAGCTCGTCCCCCAGGCAAACACCTCCTATCCTTTAGTCTAGCACGACTCTGGAACTCCCTACCCCCATCCATTCATACTACCCCTAGCTACTCTATCTTCAAAAAAACTCTCCACTCACATCTAGTAACCCAATGGGAATGCTCCTGCTGCCACCCTACATAACTTACTCTGCAAACTTTCATCTTCTCTTCCTTCTCATATATTCTTGTAAATTAATTTTTAAATGTATGTAATTCTTACCCACACCTCTCTCTGCAAGTTTACCACATGTATTATCGATCCTGTATATGTCTACTAATTATTCCCTTAATATTCTGTATTATCTGTTCATTCATCACTAACCTAGACTGTTTGTAATATTTGTCCTTGTCTATATTTCTGTAGTATACTTTCAATCTATGACATATAGTAATGTTAATAGTTTATGTTCCCTCTATTTTATAACACATGTAAACTTATAATCTACATCATATAGTAACCTTGATTTGTTTGTGGAGCTTTTCTCCCTAGGTCTAATTCCTGTTGTATATTTTCAATCTATGACATATAGTAATGTTAATAGTCTTTGGTCTGCTCTATTTTATAACTCATGTAAGCTTATAATCTACATCATATTGTAACCTTGATTTTTATGGAGCTTTTCTCCCCAGGACTCCATTGAAAACGGGTTCACTTTGGCCCAATGGACTATCCTGGTAAACCAACTGCAAATAAATAAATAAATAAATAAATAAATTTAGTGTTGCCATGATATCAGTTTCCTGTCAACAGCAAACTGCTAATGTGTTATCCACCCTGATCGTAGAACTTGACTGTCTAGGTATCTCTTTTTCTTCAGCACTTGCCATCCACTGGTTCTACCAGTTGCACCATCTTGCTAACCCATGGTACTGACAGCAAATACCCTATTAACTGATATACATAACCTGCATTTGTGCTTGTTTCCCACCTTTCCTGTAACTCGTCTAGTCCAGATACAGATTTGCTGTATCCAGGACTGTTGGTAAGCTTCTGAGACCCGCAAGCCTTTTTGTGTTGGAGGAAAGCCTTCTAGCTTATCAGTGAGAGTGGTAAGCACTATGTAGCTTTTCTACTACAAGAGGAGTGGTTTCTGGCCCAGAAATTGCAGTTTATTGGCCGTTTGGGCAGTTTATCATCTCTTTCAACTTTATGGTTTAAAAGTCCACATCTGCACTTGTTTCCCACCTTTTCTGTAATTAATCTAGTCCGGATACAAATTTGCTGTATCCAGGACTGTTTGTAAGCTTCTGAGTACTGCCAAAGTCTGCTCTCCAATTTTTCATTTAGATCTGCTAGTTCTTTCCTATCCCACACTTTTACTAGCTTATTAGTTTAGCACTTTGCCAGACTTCTTGTAGCAATTATTGTAGTACACAAAGGTGCTACCAGCACTAAACATTCTGCAAGGAAACAGCTTCAGTATTTATTAATGCCCACCCCTCCAGGCATGTCTAAAGGTAAATAATTTCCTGTGCTTTCTCCTATTAACCTGGTAAACTTGGGCATCCTGAGGCAATGTAGCAACTGCCTCATGTACACTGACAACCCCCTCCTCTTACCTTCCAACACTCAGACTTGTGAGAGATGCACTTATATATGCAAACTGGAAGCCACGCACTCTCCAGCCAAGACTGGAATAGCTGGTCAAGAGGAGAAGGTCAACACTTGCACCACACCACATGGAACACATAGCCCTCCAGAACACACACCAGCACTGCCTTCACATAAAAACACAAACCACACACCCACCTTCACAGAGGCTGTCAGTAAAAATCTACCCAAACAGCAGAGACCTCCAAGGCAGAAACACACCCGACCACCACAACAACACTAATCACGAGACACATAACTCTCCTAAACAGTGTGCCACAAAATCAAAGCCCCTAAGGCAAAACAGCATGCCCAACACACTATTCATAGGTGACTCGATAGTGGGGCACACTGATGTCCCACTCACTAGGTTGAATAAGGAGAAAGTAACAGTCAGGTGCCAGGATCCACCACATAATGCATGCACTCAGGTCCCTCAACAACAGGTACAAATATGACTCTGTCATTGCACATGTGAGTGTGAATGACCTGAGACATACCTCCCTGGACTACATGAAACGAGACATGGAGGAGCTCTTGGATAATGTAGCCCAGGTGGGTACGAGCCTAGCCCTGAGCAGCATCCTACCATTACCCAGAATGAAACCACAGTACAAGCAGAAAATGATTGATTTCAACAATTGGCTAAGTTTCTGGTGTCATTCTAAGGGGATCCAGTATCTGTCTGCATAGGATGACATGATTGACAGACCTCGATGCTTTGCCAGAGATGGCCTGCATCTGTCACCCCTGGGCTTCCGGATACTGGCCAAGGCTCTTTCCACTCCTATAGTGCCTTTTTTAGGCAGTGTTCCAAAGACCAAATTACCACCATAACAGCTACAAACAAATGCAATCTGAGAGTCATGCTGCTCAATGCTAGAAGTCTAAATCTCAAAATCCACTCGCTCGAAGCACTCCTTAAAATGGAGAACATCAACATTTGTGTTGTAACAGAGATCTGGTTCAAGGCAGCAGAAAGCAGCCCTGCACTACCAGGCTATAACTCATTCCACAGCTTTCGGCCCCAGAACTTGGACCGAAGCTCCAAAGGCGGTGGTGTTTCCATATTCATACAGGATGCACACACCTCCAGACTGGCAACCCAACATAATGCAGCTGAGATACTTCAGTTGCAGCTAACAATGGGTAAGACAGTGATTCAGGTCGTTGCCTGCTATAGGTCCCCAACCATGTCCCAAGACTCACACTCCACGTTCCTAAGCACCCAGGAGAATATTAGGGTCCAGCCTAACACTCTTATGCTGGGCGACTTCAACTACCCCTCCATTAACTGGGGAAACTACTCATGTACCAATACACTTGCCCAATGCTTTCTGGAATTCATTAATTCCAATGCTCTGGACCAGCTCATTTTTACCCTCACTAGAGGTAGCAACATCCTTGACCTGGTCATTACTAACATGGGCGACCGTTGCTCTACACCAGTAGTCAACTCCTCCCTGGTTTGCTCCGATCACAAATTAATCACATTGGAAATCCACATCCCTCCCACCTCACCACAAAGGTAACCACCATGAAAAACTTCTCCAAAGCTAACTCTGGGCACCTAAAAACAGAGGTGACTAACTTCACGGCACCCATGCAAATGGAGAATAGTTGCATGACTGCCGAATCATACACCAATGCACTGTACGAACACGTACACAAATGCATGGATCTCAACATACCCAATAGAACCAAGAAGCTCTCCTCAAAAAAAAGAAAGCCAATCTGGTGGTCCCCTGCCATAAACAAACTCTACAACAGAAGGAGGAAAGATGCAAATAAGGCAAAGTCTCAAGACTGGAAAAACTCCCTTATCAGCCTCAACAAAAGGTTGAGATCCCTCATCAAATCTTCTAAAGCTAGCTATGAAAACATAATTGCAGCAGATAGTAAAGACAACCACAAGGCCTTCTATAGTTATGTAAAGAATCTCCACGGCAATACTCAGCTTTGCTCTGAGCTACTGCACAATGGTACCGCCTATACCAAGCCAACAGATATTGCCAATATACTGGCCAACAAATTCAGTGCTAACTTTACCCCTCCCTCTCTAAAGGACCAATCACAATACCAGTAGATTGCCAGGCACCCAGTATTACTGCTGCACAGGTTAAAACAGCACTGTCCAAGGCCAAAAATACAGCTTCTAAGGGACCTGACAATATCCCTGGCTGTGTTCTACATGAACTACAGAGTGAACTGGCACCTCACCTGTGTGCCCTGTTCAATCACGGCCTCACCTCAGGCTTTGTCCCTACCAAATGGCATGCTGCTACAGTCATCCCTCTCCACAAAGGTGGAGTGACTACACACCCCGGGAATTATCGCCCAATTAGCCTGACGAGTCTGATATTCAAAGCTATGGAATGCATCATCATGGACCTAATAAACAAGGATATAGGGAATCTCCAAACTCTGGATCCTACACAGTTTGGTTTTGTGAAAGGTAGATCATGCCTGCTCAACTTGGTTGACTTCTTTGAGTCAGTCACCAGAGCTGTGGATGAAGGTAAGGTGGTTCATACAGACTACCTTGATCTGGCCAAGGCCTTTGATACCACTCCCCATGCAGGAATCATAGAAAAACTCACTAAGCTAGGCATCAACCCCTATATCACTAGGTGGGTTGCAAACTGGATCACAGATAGAACCCACAGTGTGAAAGTAGCTGACTCCAAATCAGACTGCCGACCAGTCACGAGTGGAGTCCCACAGGGTTCGGTCCTGGGTCCTCTCCTGTTTGGTATCTACTTCTCTGAAGTTCAGGCCAACACAAAGGGACTCTGGCTGACAAAGGTCACAGACGATTGCAAGTTGGGAGCTATTATTAACTCCCCAAGTGATGTTGACATCCTACAGAAAGGCCTCAATGACACCAACGACTGGTGTCAGAACCATGGCCTTAAGCTCAATGCCAAAAAATGTGCTGCCAGCCCCCTTGGGAAAAACCCGGTTCCCTTGAATTACCACTTTGATGATAGTCCATTGAACACAGAAGGTGTTATAAGAGATCTGGGAACACAGGTTGACAGCAACCTCCCTTTTGACCACCATGTTGCCACTATGGTCAGAAAGTATTATGTGGCACATCTCATTACTAAGGGTTTTGCATCCAGGAAGAAAGAGGTCATTGTCTCCCTCTACTCTTCCCTCATTAGGTCAGTCATAGAGTACAATGCCACATTTGGCATGTACCACACTAGACACCTGTAACAACTGGAGAGGCTGCAAAAGTACCTCACAAAGAGGATCCTAGGCCTTAAACATTTGTCCTATATGGACAGACTCAAAAAACTCCAACTATTCTCTGTCTCACATCGCCTCCTTAGAGGCGATCTCTGCTTGACTTACAAAACCATGTCTGACCCTGCTCTGTTAGAAATGCTACATCTAAAGAAATCCCAATCGCTCCTTACCACATGCTCCAGAGACCTCAACCTCATTACCACAATCACCAGAACATGCTGCAGGGACAGGTTCATAACCCAGAGTCTGCCCATGCTATGAAATAGGCTTCCCATACATGTCAAGCAGAGCACCTCACTGGCCCTCTTCAAGAGAAATCTTGATGAGTGGATGGGAAATAGAAAATTCACCCAGTGGCTCTACTTGACAGAGGCACTAGGAACTAAGGTCGGGTGGCACGATGCAGGGCAATCCTATGGGCTAGGCTTGTAAAGGCTCCAGGGCCATTAACCTAGTACACACCTATGAACCTATGAACAATACTGCTTTTATATTAAATTTTGTGACAGCTAGTGCATAAAAATAGTGAAGCTTTGCAGTCCCACCTACCATCTTGCTCACTGCTGAACTCTGAATCCAGCCACACCCAAGATGCTTAAGGACTTTGGTACAACTGGATCTGTTATTCATCCAGATTATATTCCATAACAGCAATGGCTACAACACATGGCTTGCATTCATCTCTAGTGCTAAAACTCATATTTTTGTACCATGAAATCAAATCAAATGCCAGCTCCCTAGGCTGAGGGAGCAAATTATGTCACCCTTTGCATGCGGTCTGTAAAATACAGTACTCATTCTCAGTCTTCAGAACTACTATCACACTGACAATAAGTCCATAGCAGTACAACAGATCTAGCTTTTGCCATTGGCAAAACCTGCCTTTTTCCCTCATGTCAACTTCAGGCAGCTGCAGATCAGTGCTCCCTTTAATCACCAAATTTCCCATCTGTTTTCTCAAGGAGGCCTGCCAGAAGTCACTTGTACTGATAGGGTAGATTAGTTTTTTTACCACCCAAGAACTTTAAGACCATTGGCACTCCTTCTGATGTGGTAGGTTAGTTACAAACATAGTCATGTGAGAGTTGGAGAGACAATCAGGGAACCTTATGGCTTTCCCCTATAGTTACAAGCATTTTTAAGCTTTAAAAGGGGTGCTAACTTCTGATCCCTTTCATGTCCTGTCCTCCCCAGGACCAGGACATAGTCAGACATAATAAGCACATGGCCCTTTACTGGGGAAGTCTCATGCTTCCAGATGGGGGGTCGTATGGTTATGTGGTCTATAAATACCCACCTGTTGGGCAGAGAAGTAGATGTTGAGGGAGCTACAGGGACTAGCTGTTTCACTGAAAGATAGTGCTTTTTTCTTCTGACATATTGGAGTCATAATTTGATTAGGGTGAGAGCACAGTAGAGTTGTAGGAAGGCACACCCTTCATCCTTGGTCACAAAGCCCTCTGAATCCCACTCACATGTTACCCTTCGGTTATGTCACTTCTCCTTATTTCCTGGTTTTCACAATATGACAAAAGGGCAATGCATCTCCCAGTAAGTTTCTACAACCCCTCTCCCAGAGCGAGATAAACAGACACAGCTTTGCTTTTCCTTTGTGCTCCCACACAGTGCACTAGTTGTCTGTGTCACAGTCAGGGCTATATCCCTGTATGCCAGCAGGCTGGCTGTCATCAGCAAAAATTACATGTTTTTGTTGTACCTTCCTCCTGCATTCAGCATTAATGCCTTGAATAAATTATAAAAACTTCTGCTTCCTCTTGATTTTCACTCACTGTATTTCTTTGTCCACAGTTCCATAGAAATACCATTTCTGCAATTTTCAGTCTTGCAAGCAATCTTGAGCCTTCTATTTCTGACGAAATGTGTACATGTCTACAATCAATACCAATTAACCACTGACTGAAGACTCTAAGAACAGATGTAGATTAAATAGCATGGTCAGTGAATGACCAGCACAGATATTATGACTAGAACCTTTTCAGCGTGTATCCTATTGTTACATTTTAAAGAAAAAGAACTGTCTCTTACCTTTCACATTTTGCTCATTTAGCATATCCTACAGTATAGGCTGGTATTTTTTTTCCTGCAGGCCAGCTGTCTGCACTGTGCTGCCAGGAAAATCCAAATATGTATCGGGTATGACTCCAATGCAAAATACTTTAACTTCCAAAGTTTGATGGATACGATCAAGTATTTTATGGAACATAAATGTCATTGTCGATTTTTATGCCCATTTTACAGAAAACCATGAAAATGCTTGCAGTGTATATACAGACATCAGACTGTCCAGGTTGCAATGTTTTTTTTCCCAGTTTCTCACAGTAGACAGAAAGCTGACTGTGTTTCTAGCCTACAAGTTTGTAATTCTGCAAACCCAGCACATTAAACAGATTCACAGCACAGCAGTATTACTCAGCTCCATTTAATTATTTAAGCTTTAATTATCATTCTGTTGATGACCAGTGATGCCTAACGCAGTGCAGGTAGTGTGACAACACAAAATAATGACAGCTTTAAATCCAGATGTGGCAATTTGCTTCCCTTGTAAAATGGTCACGACATGACACGTAGTGAGCTGTTTTATTCCAAAGTATCTCAGAGGCATGTACACATTTAAAGTACCTGTCTTATACTAAGATAATTTGTTTTTTCAAATCTTTGATCTAAATTGACTTAAGCAAATTAGAAAGTCATACTAAAATTAACATTTTGAAACACAGTTTAAGCTAATAATCTTCAATGAAATATCCTGTTAGGGTATTTTCAAAGCTTTACCCAACACTTAAACAGCCTTGATATTTTTGGCCCTTGCCACCTTTCCCTTGACTGCTGAGCTTTATTTCATCTATTGACCAGCATGTTCACCTCCCAGACTCAGCACAGGAGGTCACCAAGGAGAAAGAGGTCAGAGGGAAAAACTATCTTGTCATCCTCAGAGAGGCTGTGAATTAATTTTGATGCTCAGAGCCCTGATTGGAAAGCATAATAGATTCCCTGAATACCTTGCACAGATGTGCAGTCCATGTCATTGTGGATACTGGGCCAGAGAATGGGCAGTACATGGCCGGGTTCTCAGGTCCACATCCTCATATGTCTTGGTGCCCTTTCCAGGTTGTCCCAGAAGTCTCTCTTGTGGTGGGATAAAAACATTACTCTTACCCCAAGGTAGGCTTTAAAGACTGTTGTTTTGTCCCATCCCAGCTCTGTGAATTCCTGTAGTGGATGAGCCACTAATCAAAACCACATCTTCATTGCCACAGACAGAGATCCATTCATTTGTACCACAGGGCTAACCAACACAGTACTGACAGTGCCACACATATGCTGGTGTGGTATTGACAACATTAATTGATGAAAATATGAAAGGGAATTTGGGGTAAATTGAAAGTGGTAACACACACTGGAATTTTGGAACAATTCTAAAGACAAAACATGGATAACAACTTCTTAGCCTGCCAGAATTAAAATAATTTCAATGGCCTTTAAAACTCACAGCAGAATATCAAAAGGTGGAACAGTTTCCTGATTCTATACAATAATCTGTCTGTAAGTGGAAGTTACTGCTAAGGATTGTTTCTGTAATGTTAGTTCAGTAAATGAACTGAAATGAATTGTTCTTCGACTCACATTAGCTTTATTAAGAACAAATATGAATATAGATGGAGAAAAATATTACCTGAGGGTAAGTTTCAAAGTACTGATCTTTCACAGCAACTGAAAAGTAGCTTGCACAAAATTGCATGTACTGTGTTGAATGGGTAAGAAATGTTAATGTTCTGAAACACTTAAGCAGACAAGCCCTGGATATTATGATCATTTACCAATAATTTATTCTGTTACCCCTTAATATAATGATACCCCATATTAAAGTATGCTACTTTAAACAAAAACGGCTCTTGTGACAAAAATGATAACGCAAACAGGTTTTACTATTTTCTGCAATAATGCAGTTTAGAAGGTTGCCAGAGAGTGATGGTATTCTTCAGCAAAACACACACCTTCAGCTTATGCATTACACTGTAGAAGTGACAGACTATACATTTAACTGAAAGTTCAGAATTATTGACTCTGACTGAAAAAGAAAGACATTACAGTCAACAATAAATGCAATAAATTTGATGATTCCAATATGGTGACTGTACTGGTGGGTAAACAAGAATGAAGTGAAAAGTTTTGCATGATGCATAAAGGCCATTAACACATTTAAATTTAACAGAATGCAGATTTTTATATCAAATCATAGCCTTACTGCTGACATCAGCAAGTTAAAATGCTGCATAAGCGTTATGTTTTCCATTCTGTAACTATGCATTTAATTCATATTTTTTTAAGAATTGCTACAGCTTAAAGTAGCTGACAGCATTAATGCTTAATTACACACATGTATAGGAAACACATAGATAGATAGGTATATTTGGCAGCATCTATCTCTTTTATGCTTCTGCAGATTTTGTATGTCATCATCTTTGTGGAATGATGTTCTGTAAAGGTACAAAAAAACAGCCTGATCAGGTTAGAATCCTAGGTTGCCAGATGCATAAGGTAGTGACCATCTGAATACTCCACTTTTAATGGCTAGTTTCCATTTCTATTTTCTGACAGGTCTGTTTTGTACATGGCTTCTCTCTCTTTGAGTAGACATCATAGACTTTTATACTGCACAGTGCAGTAATGCATCAACCCATGCATTTATCTATTTTAAAGTGTATGGATGTTGAAAATTATAATGTTAGCAAGCTAAGCAGCATAGTTTAGGCTTCCCTTTCCATAGCAACACTAATCAGCTCATCCTGACATTCAAGTTTAGCTTTATTATGCATTTTCAAAAGTGATGACATTATGTTCTGAACGCAAAGTAAGCAAAGTTGTCACCATTATAATCAATGTAAATAGAAGAAGGAGATACAACTAAATCTTGCAGGAATTTTCCTCAGCCTATATATATTAAGCCAGTACTCAATTAAAAAACTTTCCAGCTGCATTCAGAGTCGTGGTGTTTATAAAGTAGTCCAGCCCAGAGATAGCGGTGGCCCAGATCTCCAGGGTGGAAGCTATTTAGGATGAACAATTGTCAGGTGCTGCTGGTACAAGAGTACAGTGCTGGCACTGATTTATAATGCTGCAATGATATTGCAGTAATAAATGAATGTCAATACTGGATTTACAGTCATGGCTGAAGCGCTAGTGTAACTGTAGAAACAGCTTGATACTGTCGCAGCAAACAGCTTACTGCAGTTATTGGAGTATAAAAGAACTTTTTTCCTTTAGTCATTAGCTTTGATAGATTCCTTTTTTTTTAGCTTCTTAACCTTGATTTCAGGGGGTCGCCAGTTTGGGGAACTGCACATGGTATCAGACGAGCTAGATATGGTTCTGCCTCATCAACCATATGTGTATATATATATATATATATATATACCAAGCTATCAACTTTATGAACACGTCTCTTCATTATAAATAATTAATATTTCTTTGTTAAATATGTTAAGTAGTAAGATTACTAAGTTGCCATGTAAACAATTGCATTCTAGTCTTAAATTTGTACTGCACCCAAAGTTGCTATTATCTGTATAGTGGAGCTTATCTCCCCGGGCCTCTACTGAAAATGGACATATATCCAGTTGGACTAGCCCAGTCAACAAATGTAAAATAAATAAAATAAAATAAATATAGACATAACAAGTTTTTTCATTCAGTCAATCAAAATCAGTCTTTGGTCACCATAAGCTGGTCTATACTTTCAAGTCATCCCTGGAAGAATGTTTTGAGTATATCACAAAGATGACTTATAAGAAACAATACTTTAAGTGTCTGATTTAGAATTTTTTTGCATCATTATCCACCACTGATAAATATATGTGGTTTACTATCAAATGGGTGATCGGACATTGTTCGATTTATGGTAGTCCAAAACGCCTCATTTGATAGTATCAAAAGAATGAACAGATAAATGAAGAAATGCACAACAGCAAATGCACTACAGCATTTGCTGTTGTGACTTTCTACATTTTAATGCAGATCGCACTATAGTGGGGATTGGGAAATGTAGCTTTTCCCTCACTGTAGTGCGATTTCCAAATTTGATATAGAAACAGCAGGGAGTGTGGGGGGGGGCCCACATGAGGGGTGCAGCAGAGCTTGCCACCTTACAAAAATGTTCTTTACTGTGTGTTGCACAGTACTAGCAGTTGCAGAAGTGTGGTGAATGTTCAAATTCTGTTGAATTCGAACATTCTCCACTTCCGCGTTCAAGTTTTGTGTCATTCACTGTTTTTGTTTCTACTGTTCATAGAAATGATAATTCACACGAAGTGCAATCGCTGAAATAATAGTGAACCACATATATATATATATATATATATATATATATATATATCTATATATATATATATATATATATATATATATACATTCCCTTCAGTTATGACTACAGGTCTCTAAGTTCATATAACCATGGCAACAATACTGATATATTATATTTCAAGATCTAAGGCCATTCAGATATTCTAGAAGTTTGATATTTCTCAGAGATGAGTTTAACTTCCTAATATGCTCTTGATAATAATTTTGGTGGCCTAAATATAAATATGTTTTTTTTTTATTTTCTGTTGTTACAGTTTTCATGTATTTACTAACAACATCTAATTGCCTTTAATTAAGTAATTATGTAAAATAAATATAATATTCAATTAATTTTTTCAATAAATTCAATATGTATGTGAGAAGGAATCAACAGTAGCACTTCATGGAAGAGTAGACCGACACAGAGAGAGAGAAAGGGGGAGTTTTGCATTGTTCTATGAATAGTACAAAACACAATTGTTTGAATGTTTGCAGTTCTTATGAGGAGACTTGTAGAAGCTTGTTAAGAATGCCAAAAGGATAAGAGCTTATTATTTCCTTACATCCAAAAGTGATGATTTTTTTCCTATTTCTTAATTTTCAATTCCATATCAGCAATATTGCTATCAAACTGCTCAAACAGCAGCACTGTGTTTTCAATGCAATGCAAAGTGACCTTTCTTCTTACAAAAATCAGATCCAAATTCTTTTAACCTTGTTGTTAACAGAAATAGTAACCTGAGATAAAAAAAAATCTTTTCAGAAAGAAAATTTGTTTTGATACTATAATTTACTCTCTTAATTCAGATCTATAATCCAATTCTAAATCTTTTTTTTCCTGGAAGATTTCAATAATCTTCTTTGAATTTAGATATGAGGCTGAAGAGTGCCTTGATAACAGTATCTGTCTAGGTGCTTGCATTTATCAAATACTTAAAAATGAAATTCTGTTCTTAAATGCACTTTTACAGCCCTGTTTATATTGTTTGCCTGGAATAGGCTGGTTTAAAATTAAACAACACATATATTGTCCACACCTACTTCTAAATATGTTCAACACTGTAAAGTATTTGTGATTTTTTTTTGTTATTGAGGATCACTTGCCTGTGACAAATAAAGGCTTGTTACTTTGAAACACTACCTGGGCTTCATGACTTTTGATAATTATTGTGACTGAGCTCATCAATGAAGTTTTAAGACTAGTAGTTTTTCTGTTTTTTATTTAACAGATACTATGAAATGTTTTACTCCCACTAAGTATGTTGCACAGTAATGGAAGATTTGATATTTTTAATATATATTGCAGTGAGGTGGTGCCATACTAATGCAAATATGGCTCAGAAGTGAAATGTAACAGGCTAAGTGAGGCTTGCAAATGTTTCTTGGCAAATCAAGTAAAGTTTACAGCTGCCTCTCAGCAAAACATATAGAAAGTTGTACAGAGCTGTTATAATTGCATTATTTTCATAAATAAATCCATGGTTGCAGCATGAAAATGTGTACAGAATACACAACTGCTTTTAGTACAAATGCAGCAGAGCTGTTACACAGTGAAACTGACATCTCATTTGTACCCGTTGTAGCATAGATAATACTTATGACTTTAGGAAAATAATTTTACTTCATAGTCACTTTTTAGAGTAAACATTAGGTTTAATTGGAGTTTTAATGTTAAATCCCAAAAATCACTTACTTCAGCAAAGATAAATAACAAAGATAAGTGAAACTGTAATAACTCAATGTTAGATTGAAGTCAGTTTTGATAGATTATTAGACAGTCTCCCATCACCTATTAAGTTTCATGCCAAATAAATTGTGTTGTAACCCTAAAAATGTATAATTTACTTGGTTGTCATTTTGAATCTGTGTATAGTTCTGTATTATGATGTATACTGTACAGTGTATACATAGTTGTGCTTAAATTGTTTTTGTTGAATTTTGGATCTCATTGTTATTTTGCAATATTGTCCTTTTTATTTTTCTGCACAATGACTGAAATTGGTCATTTGTAATAATTGCTGTACCCTGTTTAACAAATTAAAAAAGGGGATCTATATATATATATATATATATATATATATATATATATATATATATATATATATATATATATTATTTATTTATTTTATTTTACATTTGTTTACCGGGCTAGTCCAACTGGATACATATCCGGTTTCAGCAGAGGCCCGAGGAGAAAAGCTCCACAATAAGCATACAGACATTGATTTACATACTGAAATACATTTTTGTAGAAAGAAACATAAACAGGGAAATACATTTTTGTAGAAAGAAACATAAACAGGGAAAACAAATTAGACATACAAATAAATTAACTAATTAGAAGAAATGCAAGTTATAGAAAAAATAGATTAATTAAGGACAATGTACAAGAGGAGATAGAAAATGTAGGATGTTGAGATATAAGAGAAAAGAGAGACCATTAGGGAACAACATGAAGGAAAGCAGGGAATTAGAGATTTAGTCTGGTTTAGTGCAAGGACATAGCCAATGAGAATTAAAGAATAAGTTGAGATTAGTTTTGAATTGGCTGAGAGAGGTAGCTAGTCTTAGGTTATTTGGAAGGGAATTCCATAGTTTTCCAATGGAATTGGCAAAAAGAGCATCGCCACCTGAATTGTTGGATTTCGTTGTTTGTACCAGGACACTATTTGAAGAACGAAGGCTATTTAGATTGGAATAGGGGGTTAAAAGTTTGTACAATGAGGGTTTTTTTTCTGGTTCTTTGATAATTTTAAATGCTTCACTAAGTTGGTTAAACTTGAGAAGATTGGGGAGTTCTAACCAGCCTAATTTTCTTAGATTGAGGCAGTGGTGAGTACGGTAAGGCTCACCTGTTACAAATTTGGCAATATGGTTATAAGCTACAGAGAGTTTGTTGAGCTCAGTTTTTTTGAGGAAGGAAAGTACCGGAGAGGCGTAAAGTAGGGTGGAGAGAAGGTGAGTGCGTGCGATGGTTAGTTTAGTATTGGGAGTAAGAAAGTTCTTAATTCTGTACATGGAACCAAGTTTCTTGTTTACTGTCTTTATAGTTTGACTAATGTGAATATCAAATTTGAGCTTGTGGTCAATTGTGACACCTAGTAGTTTGGTATTGGTGACAGGCTCAATGATCGTCCCGTTAGTGGACTGAACATGGAAGGCCATATTATTAGAGAGTGGAGGGTGTAGCCCTAAAGAAGTGGCTAAGGTGGGGAGAATTAGTAGTAGGTTAATTTTTTTAGGGTTTAGGATAAGTTTCCGTTCAGTGAACCATTTTTCCACTGCAGTAAAGCAGTGTTGGGTGGCATTCTGGAGGTTATGAAGAGAGAGATCAGAGCAAATCAGCGTAGAGTCATCTGCATATTGAATGCAGGTGGCTTTAGGGATGACTGAATGGAGGTCGTTTATGAATACAGAGAAAAGAAGAGGACCAAGTATGGAGCCTTGGGGAACTCCTATTGTGTTAGGTAGTAAGTGAGATAGCTTGCTTTGCCACTGAACTGCTTGTTGTCTACCAGAGAGGTAAGCATTAAACCAGTTTAGGGCCAGTTTATCAAGGTGAAGGTTTTCAAGGGTTTGTAGTAAGAGTTGATGATTGACCATGTCAAAGGCTTTTGACAGATCAAGAAATAGAGCAGACGTAATTAGTTTGTTGTTACGGTTGCTGTTGATTGTGTCAACAAAGGAAAGGAGGGCAGTGGTAGTACTATGATGGGGGCGAAAGCCATGTTGAGTTTTGGACAAAAGATTATTTAGAGTGAGATAGTGTAGGAGTTGTTTGTGAGCACATCTTTCCATATGTGTGTGTGTGTGTGTGTGTGTGTGTGTGTGTGTGTGTGTGTGTGTGTGTGTGTGTGTATGGATTGACTTTATATGCTCGAAATTCTGAAATATTGAATTTCAGAATCTCGAGCCCATAAAGTGGAAAGGCTAAAACATACTACACACACCATACACATACACATACACACACCTTCCTCCCCACAAACAAACACACAACCCAATCCTATCTACAAATCGGGGAAGCTGCGCCCCCCACACCCCCCTACTTAAATATACTAACTCCAAGGTCACACTACATACACAAACACACAAAACACCACCACACAAGCTACATCCCCCTCGCACACACACACACACACACACACACCACAGTAAAAAAACACACTAACACATACTACAGCCCCTACCCAAAACCCTTAAAACATAAACACTTACCTCAATCCACGAACACAGTGCAACACCAGAACCACTAATTCAAAATCTCCAAAATGCGAGATTTTGAATTTCACACTTCTGGGTGTTCAATGTTTTAGCCTTTCAACTTTATGGGCTCAAGATTCTGAAATTCGATATTTCAGGATTTTGAGCATATAAAGTGTTTCTATATATATATATATATATATATATATATATATATATATATATATATATATATTGAAGGTTGGGTGTCGGGCTGGCAACTTGGCACCATAAAATCCACTGCCAATCATGAGTGGACTGGAGTTCCGCTGTGGCGACTCCTAACCGGAAAAAGATGAAAGACTTTTATATATATATATATATATATATATATATATATATATATATATATATGTGTGTGTGTGTGTGTGTGTGTGTGTGTGTGTGTGTGTGTGTGTGTGTGTATATATATATATATATATGTATATATATATATATATATATATATATATATATATATATAAATATATGATAAAACTGCAAGGAAAACCCAGACAAGCTAGAGTTCTCACTGTTTGATACCTTAAACCTCCTGTACTGGAGACCCATGATATATATGCAAATTATGCCTTCAGGATATCAAGTGTTTCAGCTTCATGGCTTCTGAATGTCCATGATTTTTTTTTTTTTACTTTTTAAGTCAATCTTTATTATGAATTTATATCAGGGAATCTCCCCTACTCATGATCTGTATTTGCATTGTTGCTGGAATGCATAAATGTTCCTTATATGGAGGTAGCAAGGAGGATAGTTCATGAGATGGAACAGCAGCAGGCAGCTAAGGAAAATGCCATCTCACAGGCAGAATGTGGCATTGTGACGGAAGATTGAGAGGCGGTATTCCAGAGGAGGTTGATTCAACAAGCCAAGGAAACAGCCATAGAGGACTGAATGGTTACAACCTTCCAGTCAGGAAGCTTGCAGGATGACATATTATATGATTTAATAAATCAGAGTGACCCAATGAATGAGGTTTCTTCAGGTGATAGAAATAAGTGAAGGAAATGGAAAGGAGATGTCACAGGGAAACAGTAGAAAGAGGACATATGCAGAAACAGTAGCACCTACACAGGGAGGAGGGAAAGATAGAAAATGAGAAAAAAGCAGTACAAAATGAAAGTCTGTAGTAAAAATTCAGAATAAAAGGAAAAGTAACTGAACAAATATGAGGTATAATGTAACTGTATCATGGGACAAATGTACAAGAGGTAAGAGCATTTTTTTTAATGAACAATGCAACATTTTGTGACATTTTCTTTTTTCAGACTGTGCAAACCGCGTAGAGATTTTTCTGTGAATATGCAAAAGGACAGAATGACAGTCCTTGGAATGAATCAATAAGAAGTGCATCTTTTCGAGAAACTAAAAAGAAAGTACACATACAATTCCAGATGAAAATAGATAGAGAGACTTTAAAAAAATATTTAAAAAAATATGCAAAGAAATAACAGACATTTCAAAAGTTTATGACAATAGAGGTTTAAGGGCTGGTGCATGAGACTGTAATATCATTCTGAAAATGGAACTTGATAAAATTATACATACTCCAAGTATTATAAATGGTGACAGGGATGTGGTAAAATACTGGGGACAACCAAAGGCTTGTTATATTTCTGGAAAAAGAAAAACATTTAATTAATAGTTGTGACAAGAAGAAATGTCATATATCAAGAAAATGTGAACTTAAATGTTATAAATTTAAAAGGGGGGGGGCATTTATTGATGGATTGTAAAGCAAAAGAGGATGAGCTAAATGTCACAAATCAAGGCAAAGAAAGGACTAAAGAGGAGATAAAAGCAGATGAAACCTTAGAAAAAAGGGTGACAATGAAAAAGATAATAAAGGAGATGAATTAGAGATAGAATCAGAAGTTAGTGATAAAGAAGATATATGTTGGAAATTCTATTCTATTGGTAAAAGAGTTAAATATAGAAAAATACAATTTAAAGCTAGTAACATAAAGGAAAAAAGAATGGGAGTGTATTAAGCTTTCCTTATAATGATTTAGTACAATATGGTATGTCCTAAACTAAGAAATAAAGCAATGACAAACTTAAGAATTATTTCTGTGAATGTTAATAACATGAAAAATAATATTAGAAGAATAGCACTTTTCGAATGGTGCAACAAATGTAATGTGGATATAATTATTTTTGAAGACATGAGGATTTTAACACAGGAAGAAAGACTACAGACATAAAAATATGGGATAAGGAAATAATATGGAAGATAGAGTATGAAGAGTGTTCAGGAATAGCAATTTTATGTAGAAAGATAGCAAAAATTGTGCATATTATATTAATAAAAATGGGAAGAGCAAGTATTGTAGATTTAAGATGGCAAGAAAAGGTGTATTGAATTATTGGTATATATGCATATGTAACTAGTAAAGAAAGGGATAATTTATTTCAGGAAATATTGGGTTATGTTTTTGTTAACATGGATATAAGAATTACAGATTTCAATTGTGACAAGGGGTAATAAAAAGAGGAAATATATAAAAAAGATGATAAAAATAATAAAATGTGAGTGATTAGTTATGTGCACCTTCTCCTTTTTGCAAATGAGTAGTCTCAACTGGCTAAAATGGAAATAAACTGCTTACCACGTTTCAAAAGTATATCCATATGTTTTCTTTTCCTACATAAGTCTCAAATCAAATTAATAATAGGTGAAGAGGTTTACTCTGTCTTTGAGCCTTTGAGGTACATACCCTTAGCCGTCTCACTTTATCTTTATCTCATTCACTGCAATGGAGCTCTGGAAGTCTGAAATGTAATTTCTAATGGACGGAGCCTAAGCTTTTTGATAGAATCAAATTATAGCTTCACATTTCAAACACATGTTAATATCTCTGGAAAAGTAGGTGTTACTAAAGACATGCAAATGGAAAACTCTTCAGCACAAACTATTTTTATAGAGGTAGCATTCTTTGGGGTATAGGTTTCGAAATGTATTTTATAAGTTGCAATAAATATAGTAGCTATTAAGTTTGTAATGTTTTATAAAGAACTTACAATATCTCAGCAAAGACTCAAGTTGCACACATATTATTAGTAGTTCCTTGTTCATCCAGCTAAGAGCTTTCAAATGAGGCTAAGCGGTTCTGTCTGTGCCAACTGGTTGCCAAGATATTTAGAAAAGAATTAAATTAACGATGATATAATATAAATATATGAACAATTAATAACTTTTTACCTGCACTAGACAGAGGTCAAATATCAATACAGTTGTGTTTGCAGTTGTGTAAACTTTAATATAATATCTTTTAATGCTTGGTATGAAGCACAGTTTTAAAGTTTTTAATTCAGATATGAACAAACAATATTTGATGCCCAAAGGCAACTGCTGCAACACCTACAGGCATCACCTGGCTGTAATGAGTTCCTTTAGAGTCTAAGAAACCATTCCTTTCCAAGTTTTACACATACAGTACCACATTGGACACCTCTGACCTTTCAGCAATTTCACACAAATCTAAATTCTTCTTATGAGATCAGTCCTTCATGGTCATTGAACTACTAAACTACTGCCTCAAAACATACGTCTAGAGCTGTGGATCTCTGTATAAGCCCTTTTTTTTAATATTCCAGTTTCTGGAGAGTTGCAAGGTACGTAGTGATTTTATCCTCAAAGTATTTTTTGATTCTTATTAGTCATAGAGATATCTTCAAACCTTGAGTTAATTTTTGGTAGCATCTTTGCCCATGTACCATCCCCATTGATCTGACATTATACTTTCTGATGCCTATTCCAACTTCTCTGTGCATGCTCCCACACATGAACTAATAGGGTCTGCCAAAATTAACTTGGATAGCCACATCCATGAATTACCGTAACTAGCTGCCTGTACCATGATCAGCCTCTGCTGTCCATGTGAGGCCTTTTCCTTGGAGCAACAGCATAAATCATTCCCCATCCTGCTTCTCTGTACAACTGAGTGCAAATCCACTAGTCATACATTAGTGGGAGGGTTGGTATAAGGATTAAGGTCATCATCTCACAGATAAAAAGCATGAGGTTTCATTCTGACATCAGGCTATTGGCTAGGCTTGTCACAGTCTGCTGACTGATAGCACCAGTTTTCTCTTTAGGTGTCCTCATTCACTCCAAGAGTAGTGTCCCTTCCCATGTCTATTTGAGAGGGTATTTCTACTAAATGCCTATTTTCTAACAATTTTTTGTATATATGACCAGGAGTAGTTAAGAAATATTCTCCCCAAAGTGGTGTCATTATTTGAAAACATTTGGTAGCAATCTATCTAGATTTATATTGCAGTCACTGCATAATCATACCTGCTACTCTCCACAGACTGTACATGAAAATTATACAGGAAATTTCTTTCAAGGATGAAAAGCATATTATTTCAACAGCTGCAGGTCTGACAGAAAAGAGATAGTGCTTACAATCATTAGCGATGTGTAAAAATAGATGCATTAAAAAGTTTGCATTTCAGAGTGAAGAGATGTGCACTAAAACTAATGCTGAAACAGATTATTTCACAGGCATCTCATTTTGTAAGTTGCTCATGGGTGTTTGACAGCATTCATGCAGCAACTGCAACAGAGCATACAATCTGTAAAAGAGAACCTGCATTTGTGCTAGGCCAAGTAGAATCCTGTCTTGGACAAAAATATGGGACTGCATTAAGAGGCATTTACATGCAGTCTGCTGTTTATATGTATGTGTGTGTGTGTGTGTGTGTGTGTGTGTGTGTGCGTGCATGCGCAGGTATATACATATATACATAAATGCTCTGACTCACCAATGTTGCCAGATTTCTGTAATGTCATTTAGTCAGTGTACATATGCTTACATGTCTAAATACCCTTCTACATCTTATATTCATAAGAGAGATTAAAAGAAAGAAAGATCACAAATAAACCAGTCACCAAAGGAGTCTTCTACTGTTCTGTACTGGGACTGCTCCTGTTTGGCATCTAATTTTCTGAAGTAAAAAGGAATACAAAAGGGCTCTGGGTGACTAAGTTTGCAGATGATGCAAGACAGGAGCAGTCAGTGAATCCACAAATGACTTGCCATCCTGCAACAAGGTTAGTCCCAAATAAATAACTGGTGCCAAAATTAAGGGCCGAAACTAAATGCCAAAAAATGCATTATTGTGTCCTTTGGGAAGTCATGTACCCCAGGAAACTACCACATTAGCAACAAGCCCATAAGAGTTGCCTCAGTTGTGCAGGATTTAGGAGCTCATATGGACAGTGACCTAACTTTTGACTAGCGTATGTCCATTGTTCTAAGAAAGTTATTCTATACTGCACAGCTTACAAACAAAGGGACTGTGTCTAGATCTCGGGATGTCATTTCCCCCTTTACTCAGCGCTAATTAGGCCATTCATTGAATATAATACCCTCTTTGGCATGTCCAGACACATGTAACAACTGGAACATCCACAGATATACCTTATAAAAATGATACAAGGCCTAAGCAACACATCCAACAAGGACCAACTCAAAGTTCTGCCACTTTTCTCAGTATCTAACTGATTGCTAAGAGGTGACCTGTGTCTGACATACAAGACATACTCTGACCCATTACTGATGAATTTACTCTACATCACCAAGTCAGATGGCATCAAAAATACTCGGTCTAGGGCTATAAACCTGCAACATCAACAGAATGGTTTGGAAGGGCAAATATATTTCACTGAGAATACTGCTGCTCTGGAACAGATACCTAATCCACATAAAATGAAGTTCATTCCTGTCCATATTCAAGCACAACATAGATCTGCGGATGGGAAACAGAAAATTTACCTCAGGACTCCCCTATACTATTAATGGAGAGACACAGCTCCTAAATCCTTTATCTCTTGTATGCTCCCCTCAAATTATCATCCACCATGGGATGGGTAAGGTCAAGACATAACCAAATGGGATTGATTATTTCAAGTATAAAAAGGGCAATTAGCCAGACTTAAAATGGCCTGCAAGGACAGCTAGCCTAGTACCTACCTATAAACCTATAATGTGTGCAACAGCTGTGAATTGCAGTTACTTTGATGTATTACTTATAACCTTGATCTGAATAGCTATACTGTGCTCTTCAGCTAATTTTATACTAGATCCTTCAGTGGAGAAATAAGCCATGGCACCATGCACAAAGAGAGTTACTACACACACACACACACACACACACACACACACACACACACACACACACACACACACACACACATATATGTATATATATATACAAACTATATTTCACTATTGAAATGTCGGAAATCTAAATGTCAAGTGCTGAGAAGTAAAAAAAAAAAAAAAAGACCAAAAACACAGGAGAAGAGTGAATTTCAAAAATTGTTCTTCTCCTTTAATCTTCCTTTTGCAGGAGGGACAAGTCTCCCTGCACCCCACACCCCCAAACATCTATATACCAACTCAGAAATCTCCATACCTAGGAGAAAAGGAACTATTCTGAGAAATGGCATCTCGGAGTTAGTATATGTATGATTTTTGGGCATTCAGTCTCCGTATTTTGGCACTCACTCTAGGGGGTCCTGACATTTCAAATGTTTAATGTATCCTGCATTTCATGTTTGGCCAGTCAAGGTCATTAGATGGACCTGAAGTGAGATTTCCCCAGTATCACTTAAACACTTAATTTATGTTTAGCAAATGTAAAAACAATATGACTCGAGTAGATATTAGATGGTACATGCCTTTTCTATGCTGTTGTAAAAATATGGCCACCCTTGCATGCAGCAGTCTTTCATCAAGGGTGTCACTTTTGCAATAAAATGCCTTAAAAAGTAGGAACATAGGAACAGCAAACGAGTTGGTTTAACATTTCTATACATCCATGTATCTAATTTAGGTACGCTGTCATTTCACTCGGCAATTGGAAGCTGATGATTACACTTCCAGCTTGAGAAAAAAATTATTTTCTGACCCTAGCATATGGTACTACCTTGTAAGATTATTCCAGTTAGTGAAAGAGAGAAAATATTTCTGCTATAAAGAGCACACTTCAATTACATTAAATCTATATCACTTTTTATCCTATAAAAGCAGTATAAATACCACATGCAGCTGTGTTTTCCTGACCAGTACTTCGAAATTAACATTTTTCTATGATGAGTAATTTAGTACTTAATTTCAGTTATATTTGTTTAGAGTGCAGTAGTGGATAATTTAATTTTCTATTCATTTTTAGTTAAACTGCATAAACATATTTTGAAACTACTCATCCAAATATCAGCAGTGTTTGTTTCAAGTGGCATTCATTTGTTTTGGCTTGTAACATATCCTGTCTCACAGTATAACATTACAAAAGGAATACAATCAGGCATCCATGTCAGGAATACTAGATAAAGAAGCATTTATTAAAGCTGATTATTTAAAGCTTCAGGGCAATTTTTCTGTATACTTGCCCAAAATAAAACATAACATGCAATGCTAAATACACTAGATTATACTTTTACACAATGTTGCTACAATCACAAGTCATAGAAGAAGGACTGGTGGCTTGAGCAGTAACTAACAAGGCTTACTTTTAGTGCTATCAGTTTTTTCTCACAGAGAAAAAAAGGAAGGTCATTCTGCAAACTAAGAGTAAACCTTTTCACATTTTTGTTTAGGTTTATAGGTTCATAGGCAAATACTAGGCTGCTGCAGTGAAGGTGTCTTTGAAGACTATTTTGTTTGAGTCACAAAATATGGCTAAATTGTTCAAATGTATGGCTAAAATGGATGTGATCAAAGCGAATGTGGCTATATTATTTTATGACCAGGAGATACCATTTTGTCACTACAGCAGAGAAGCAAGATGATATGGGAGCATTTTAATACCTTTCTGGAAAAAAAAAGTTAAGAATGTTACCTTTCAAGTAAATAGAATTTGGAGAACAGGCAATAAGAAAAAATATGTGTGTGATTAAAGGTCTGAAAACTCAGAATGTCCAGACTGCACATCTTACATGAGAAATAGACTGTAGAGCAGATCTGGTCAGCCTCCAGGGTAAAGGTCGAAAGAGCTCACAGATTATCATTATGGCAACATCAAGACATATCATATTAGCTTCAGTTGTAATATGTCAAGAAGCATCTTTTGCCTCAACTATGGCAGCCTGGCAATGTTTGATAAGAATCAGGAGAACATTTTTTTGGCAATGAATAATCCCATCAAAAAGAAAAACAATGACCAAAATGCATTGAAATTATATAATGTACATACAAAATGATTTCAACAGGTGTTGGATCATTCAGAATAAAAGCAAGAAAACTACCTGATGTCTATCAAATGATATAAAAGATGTGGTATTTGGTAAGATTCGGTATCCCTTGGTATGAAGAAGATATGGGCTGCCTGTGCTGATACATATGTATTTATTGACAACTTCCAACCTAAATATGGTAAACACTGTGATACATGAACAAACAGTCTAAAATGACATGTTTGAATGTTTGATCATCTTCAGAATCAACTGTATTGATACTTATTAGCTAATTCTATTCACTAATAGAGAAAAGATTTATAGCTTCAGGTTCTTAAAAATCTGTAATTTTCCTGTCAGAATTTCAACTGCTTGGTTAGGAAAGAAGAGATTTCAACATGAGCCCGTCAAGAAATGGTACTCATGATTCTTGTGTTAAAAAAGACATCCAGTCACTAGTATCTAGTATGCAGAATGTATTACTTAAAATGGTCAAACTGGATACTAAAATAGAAAGTTTCAAAGAAGATACCAGAAAGGATATGATAACCATTTAGAAATTATTATGAAACAGCAAAGTGCACAAATCAGCAGTTTGGAAGAAACTTTGAATTATCATGAAGGGAGAATAACTGAAGGTGAATTTCAGACTGAATTTCTTTTAAAACAAAATAATTGGTTCATATATAAAGTTGATGATTTAAAAATTAGATTTTAGACAAAAATAACATTAGAATTTATGGTATACCTGACTGTATGAGGGAGATAATACAACGCATCTCTTAATAACCTAGCTACATAAAACATTAAATCTACCTGAAACTTTATCTTTCGAGACTGAAAGGGCACATAGATCCCCGAGAGCACCTTTGAAGAAGGAAATCTGACCACCATGTTCAATTATAGTTAAGTTTATGTCTAGCTTAGAAAAATATCAAATATTCAAAACAGCATTGTCCAGCCCACCTAAATATAGGTGAACATGTAGTCAGATTTGACAATGAGTATTCTAGTAAAGTAACGAGTAAAAGAAAATGTTGCTTATCACTGATCAAGTATATTAAAAAGAATAATATTAAAGCCAATTTGGTGTTTCCTGCAAATATCAAATTATTTATTTTTGATAGAACTAAAATATTTGACTCCTAGAAGAGGCATACACAATTGTCAGCAAAAATAAAATCTTTAATAATACTAAATAAATAAATGTAAATAGTATATCCCTCAAGAGACAGAGTTAGCTGAGTTCCTGGAAAACTGCTTCTAAAATCAAAAAGCTTAAAAATAACTGACTTCCATTCTTTGATTGCAGGACTTTTATTTTCTGAAACAATAGATTTACCCTTTAAGTCAAAGGTTTGTATTGGACAATAAGCTTTAAATATATGTATGTATGAATGTATATTTTAAGTAAAACATTTTTCATGGTAAAAATATAAATGGTTAGTCTTACAGTTTTACTATATTTACAGTGAAAGAGTTAATATATTTCATTTAACTAAACTTATAAATGTATTTATAAATGTTAAATACATGCTTTCTGTAAGAGAATGTCATTAAATTATAACCAAGAGAATTGGTAAATTTAAGACTATATAAGGTAAGAATGTTATTGTATTTGTTTAACCTTGCTTAGTATATACATTGCTGGATTAAACGAATATCATATCTAAGTAATATGCTAATTAGATGTGCTAAAGTGCTATTGATTTTGTTTTCTTTGTTCCTGTGTAACACATTCCCTTCACAGGTTGTTTATGAAGCAAGTTACACTTAATAAAAAACTTGAGAACAAAAGAATGTTTCAGTTGTGTGAGCATGTATGATTCCTGCTTCCTGTCTTGAGCTGTTTTGAAGAAAATCTAGGTCAAAGTTCATCACCGAACTTTATTTTTCTTTCTTTTTCTTTATAACTATATCTGTGAGAAATCAACTCAAAATAAAAACTTTTTTTTTCTTTCCTTAGACATGAAGAATTAGTAAAATACACGCTATAGTAATGTATTATATTTAGCTGTTGCTGACATGTAATTTGCTTACATTTTACTCAATGTTAACGTATGCTATAGTGTTATTAACTCTAACTGTGCATATTAATGGAAAGAACTAAAGTTAGATATCTGTTACTGATTAGAGCAGTTTAGAAGAATTAAGAAGAATGAGAAACCTAAAGAGGAAATTAGCAGCTGCTGTGTGTTGGTAGTTGTCAATTTCACATGTAGTAATCAAATTCTAGTGTCAGAATGTGAAGCTTAGAGCAGAACAACAGTTTACAATGGCTAAAAACACACAATCAAATTAAACAAGCAGGAATTTTTTTTTTATATATAGTCAAGATTGCTTGTAATACTAGAATTAATAAGAAGAGTAAACGCCTTATGAATAATGTACATATTCACAATGAATTAAATATCTATGTAAGAGTGGGTCTACCTCAGATGATTGAAGTTTTAAAATTCAAATTTCGTATGGCCGAGACCATATGATCAAGGTTTCAAAATTTTAACACCTGAAAGAAAAACAAACAAAAACATTCCTGGACATTTTTGCAGGGGGGTAGGCCTGCTTGCGACCTCCACATGGGGGCTGCACCCCCCACACCCTCTGCCATTTAAATATGCCAACTCTGAGGTTGCACTACAGTGAGGAAAAGGGAAAATTTCTCATTCCGCGCTGTATGGAGATCTCCGTTCAGAATATTCGAATTTTTAAAACTTCGATCATATGGTCTCTGCCATATGAAATTTGAAGTTTTATAACTTCAATCATCTGAAGGGGACCCATAAGATTAATAAAATAGTAGTATTAAGTAAAGAAATATATACACATACTGTAATTTCTAAAATAGAACTGATGCTTAACTAGCTCTTAGATGGGAGATGTTAGAAATATAAGATTTATAGAATAAGGTAGAAAATTAGTGCCAAATAAGAGAAAATATATTTAAATAACAAACCACTAAAAGAAAAATATGCATTACATATCCATGCATATGGCAGAAATATGAATGTATAAAATCTCATATAATTTACATAGAAAATCATATAAAAATATTTGAAAATATCCTGAAAGCTGAAATTTGAAGCTTGCTAATATGAACATTGAGGATTTTTGCATATTGTATGCAAGACTCTTAATGCATTAATTACATAAGATTAGTTTGATGATTCTGTGTACTTCTAACATTGTATAAGAGTATATGATGTTGAGTTTTTTTCCTTTCTGTGTATATATTGTATGTTCAGTTAATAACATTTTTCTTTAAAATGTGTTATATATTAGATGGTTTGAATGATTATTACTGTACCATTGCAGGCTTATACTACTGACATTTGTCTAGTATATTACAGGTAAGAAAAGTCATGAGGAAAGTTTGACAATTTTGAGTGATACAGATGTTGAAAACAGCTGTACTGAAATGAAAATGTGCTGAAGCTTAATAGCAAGAAGGTGATTATGAAGATTATTCAATTTAACAAGCCAAAGATTAAGGGTAGAAACTGTGCTGTCAACACCAGTAGGGGATGTTGATGATTATGCATAATTTTTTATAATATGTTTTCATTGATATGTTAGGTTACGCAGTGACTGGTAGTAGCAGTCACCACATTTTTATGCTTTTTTTTTTTTTTTTTTTGCTGTTCACATATAAACTGCAAGTGTAAATCTGATGAGAGACTGAACTGTACATGTATTGATTTTTACCCAAAAATGGTTTGTGGTTGGATATGAGTGTGTATATCTATATATATATATATATATATATATATATATATATATTCCCCCCCCCCACGGTTAGGGGTCACCACAGCGGAACTCCTGTCCGCTAATAATTGGCAGTGGATTTTTTACCATGCCGAGTTGCCAGCCCGATGCCCAACCTTCAAAGAAGGTACACCCATTCATGCATGCACCTACCTGCATGTATTTAAACATCACTCGACTGCGGGGAGGACATGCAGACTCCACACAGAAGGCGCTCCAGCACTCCAGCTGAGAATCAAATGGGAGAACCTCTTGCTGTGAGGCGACAATGCTAACCGCTGCACCACCGCAACTATTGACTGGAAAGTTTATTTTAATCCATTCACATACTTTGAAGTATGACTTTTAAACTTTTATCTTATCATGTATAAATATATATATATATATATATATATATATATATATATATATATATATATATATATATATATATATATATGTATTATACATGATAATTTAAAGGTTTAAAAGTCATACTTCAAAGTATGTGAATGGATTAAAATAAACTTTCCAGTCAATGAAGTATGACTTTTAAACTTTTATCTTATCATGTGTAATACATTATATATATATATATATATATATATATATATATATATATATATATATATATATATATATTATACATGATAAGATAAAGGTTTAAAAGTCATACTTCAAAGTAAGTGAATGGATTAAAATAAACTTTCCAATCAATGCAATGGAGAAATGCTTTGTAATGGACAAAGGCCTTTAACTTTCTCCTTCTCCTATGTGCTACAACAGAATCTGTATGTATCTTTCTGAGATAAATTGTCTGTTCCCTTTCCCATTTCTTTAGATTTAGAATATTTTTAGACTACTGTTAAAAGCTTCTTCCATTTTGTGTAGCAAAGGATGGTTTTAATTCCTCAACCTTTGGGTTATGGGCCCAGCAAACTTCTACTGCATCACTTTGTTGAGACGTTATAGTATACGGTTTATTTGCCTTTTGATACATTGGGACAGAAAGTAATCCAGATAAGAAGCTGTGCTACCTTATTAATTGAATGCCACTTTTGATTTTCCTGGAATTGTACATTGTATGTGCTACAAAACTTGGCACTGGTCATGTGCTGTCTTCTTACCAATTGTATTTTGTATTTTATAATTATGCTGTATATTCTCTTATTGCAGAAAACAGTATGCATGCTTAATTCTCATTTTCTGCATAGTCTTTTATTTGCCATTCTAAAGATAAAGTGTGACTGATTGCTCTTGCAAAAGCATGACTTGCGAACTCTGTGAAGCCAGAGGTATTGCCAGGCTAAAAGTGAATGTTTGCGAAATGTACTTATGCTAGGCTGAAGTAAGCAAAATGTATTCCTGTTGTTTTTCTCTTCTGTTTCTGGTATGCTGATTTGCAATGTATATGTTACCTAGTAAACACTTTTATTTGTCTGGATGTTAAGGATAGAGTGAGGGGGCTAGTTCACAGGCAGGATGGCACCTTCACTCAAGATAATAGACAAGGATGAAACAGCATTGGAATGCAATGGTCATTGAAACTTTTTAAGACCCATTTTAAATGCGATTAAAGGAGAAACAGATGTGAAGATACTGGAACAAATTCTTAATGTTGTGATGGGTGTGGGGCTAGCTGGTGTATGACTAGTGTCCGTAGCAACAAATAAGTCATACAAGGACTTTGGCTATATACCTGTGACTTAATGAAATGTTGAAAGACAACTGTGGACTTGCTGTGAGAACATCCTGTCTTGAGAATTAGCTAGTCATTTTAAGGTACAGTACTCCTCATAGCAACTAGCTAAGAAACTTAGATTGTTGAAGTTACATTTTTCTGTATGCATTATATCCATGTTTATTGTGCTTTACTTTAATCTTCTTTGTGTCCCAACCTATGTATATTTTATTTGGTATTTTTCTATTTTCTTTATTTCAATAAATTAACAACTGACAAAAATAAAAAAAAAACAAAGTGGAAAGGACACTCCAGAATGAACTTCAATGCACTTCAACAAATTTTAATGTAATAAACCGACAGACTGAGTACTTTCATCTTACAAACATGAAGACTTCATCAGAATTACAGTGTGCCATTAAAAAACATTTAAATACAAACAAGTCACCCAGTCAAATTTAAATTAGAAGTATAAAGTATGATGCCACTCAGCTACCAAATGCAACTTCTTAAAGAACCAGACCTGAAACAGCTAGTTGTGTTACATAGGCTAAATAATAAAATACAGCTAAATCAATCACATGCACAGTTGTACACTAAAAATCTGTTCAAACTGAAGTAAAAAATCACACTAAAGCTGCTTTGATCTTTAAAATGGTAGCAAGTGAAACTGCAACATTAATGCCTGGAGAAGCAGCTACATTAAGTCTGAGTTGCAAAGTTAGTTTTTTGAAATCAAGTTGTTTGTCTGAGTCCCCACTAAAGTTTGTCACAATTATCCTGTCTATAATGAAGAACAGGAATGTTTTGTATTTTAGGCAATCCAAAATATGTTAAAATAAGGCATTAATGGTTTTCCTTTTCTTTTTATCATATATATGTTCACCAATCCTGTCCTTAAAGTTTTCAGATCATTCTCCTATGTAAAAGGCATTGCAGGAGCTGCAGGTAGCCAAATATACTATGTGGTTAGTGTTGTAGTTGCTTCTCCCTGGACATGAGATAGTTCTGTTAAAATTTTTAACTGCAACATATGCACTGTCATGCACATCTCTGCACATTTTGCAGGACCCACATTAATGCAAGGAAACATTACTCACTATAGATTTTATACTGCTAGTGAGGAATTCTGAGTCTTAATGTTTTTTCCTTTAGAATACAGTGTCCCTGGGATAGTTCCTAGAATCTTTTTTACCTCCTCAGCAAAAAACAATGTTCCAGTTTAGCCTCACTATATTAATGTAACCAAAAACATCTTTGCTGAACAATAGAGAAAAAATGGGGGTGAATGAATCAAACATACCCTTACTAATCCTGTCTGCAGTAGTCTCCACACATTGTTTTTAATGCTTGATTTAATCCTTACAATAGGTGCAAATCTACCATAATGCTACTGTACCACATCAGCTCAAATGTTTTTGAGTAAATAGGTGAGGTTTCCAAATTCAATGAACACCACAAACAATTGCTGTATCTCTTTTTAAAAAGTAGTGTCATCAGAAATTAAATGGGAAAGTCTCATTGTTTGTCCTTTTACTATTGACTTATTTTGGTTAAAAGAGTAGCAGCTGTCAAAATGGAGATATGTGTTGGAGAATGTGTTCCTCCTGTATATAGTGGAAACAAAACACTGATTTGCTAGGTCCTTGTACAGCCTAATGTCAAGATAGTTAATACTATTCAAACCAGTAGTGTATGTGAACCTCAAGAAAGGGGTAGAGTTTTGCCACAAAGTATGAAATGATTCCCATTGTTCAATACTTCCTTTCTGCAGAATGAGTGTGTCATCCAGGAACCTGTAATACCTATGAACTAAAGAAAGAAACTGAGGGATGAATACTGTCTTTTTCTCCCACATAGCTAGTACAATATTAGCATGTACAGGGGCATATGTGGCCCCCATATGATGCCTGAAGTCTAATGGTAGCATTGCCCCTCAAAAAATATATAGTTGTTAGTCAGTCTTAAATCAAGTAGAATAGTTACTACACGTATTTCATGGGTTGCCAAAGTGGAATAATCAGATAAGAACTCATGAAACTACTCAATGTCTGTATAATGGGAAATTACAGAAAACAAGTCCACCACATCAGCTGTAATGAAAATGACATTCTCATCAAAAACAAACAGGTTAAAGTTCTCTAAAACATGAATTCTTTAAAATGTGTGTTTCAGATTGCAAAACTGTCTTACATTTAAAATCTACAAATTTTGCCAGCGGTTCAGTTTTGGCTCCTTTCGTTGACACAGTTGGTATTAAAGATGGTCTGTTCTACACTTTTGTATTTTGGGGTTGCTAAATATTGATGCTATTTTTGGTTTGTCAACATTCAGGTCTGGTCATGTTCAATTTCCCCCTGTAAAACCATATTCATCAACAAAATGTCTAACTTGGCAAAAGCGATGTTAATCTCGTTGAGGGAAACTCTGGTATATATACCCTCATTTGTCAGTAGTTGAAACATTTTTGCAGTATAATCAGTACTATTCATTATAGCCACCCCACCTCCACCTTTATATAGTTTTATTATTCTTAAATGTTTATCCCTTGTTAGTGAATTTAACCTCCTTTCATCATGGGCCAGATTATTAAAAAAGGCATTCTTTTTGCTGTACAAATTTCTAAACTGCCCATCACATATTTGTTTTCAAATATAGAAACCCAAGTATTTGGGGGTGGCATAAAAGTGCTCTTCCTGTGTAAGGAAGACATGTTATTAACAGCAGTAGGTACTTTGTCTGCAAATAACAGTTTTAAGTTCAAGCTTCTGATAAATAGCTTTAACTGAATAATACCTTGCACAATATATGAGTTAAAACAAGGGATGAAACTAAATCCCTTTTTAAAAACACACTCCTATGTCTGATAATGTTAAATCAGACAGGTTGAAAATCTTAAATGAATCTTGAATAAAACAATCTACAAGTTCATTGCAACCAGAAGTACATTTTAGTTTCTCGTGTTTCTGCCCCTGGCTTGAAAGTTCACAGAGCTGCTCCTCCTCTGGGGTCTCGAGTTGTGTCTGGAGCCATGGTTTATATGGATGTGCCTGTTGGCCAGTCTCTCAGATCTCCACATTTGGGGCTGGTGTATAAACAACATTGTCATCAATGTTGACAAAGTCATCAGCTACTGAATCTAAATTGTCTCTATTATCAATAATTACATTAGCATGTTTTTGTCCCACCAGTGGCTGTGTCCTCCCCTGCTCATATTCACTAGTGTCTCTTTGTAGTTTGTGGTCCTTACAAGTTTTATTTTTCTTAATAATCTCATCAACTTTATGAAAGATACTTCATATTAGAAAAAAGTAAGTCATTTTTGATAGTGTCATTGAACGCTCTTAACTCATTTTCAAGCATTTTTATCTTAACACAGTAAAAAATAGCGAAGGACCAAGCCATGGCAATGCAAGGCATAAACTTTTAATAATAGTGAATGCTTTCACAGTACCTTTGCTGTTTCATCAGACATTACAAAACATTACTAGATCTATTTTACAATCTGCAACTTTAAGGCTGAATTGTCCAAATGACTTCATTGGCTGATTTGTATTTTAAAAATGGCATCTTTTGGGGTTTTTTTGTAATGTCTGATGAAGCAGCAAAGGCGCTTCGAAAGCACTCGCTATTATTAAAAGTTTACGCCTTGTATTGCCGTGGCTTGGTCCTTCGTTATTTTTTACTGTGTATTGTGTTTTTTGCATGTTGGACCATTTAACCTTACTGTCCTTATTGTTTGCTTCATTGTTAATAAGTTCATTTTCTCTAATGAGCAGTTTTAAAAGTTTAATTGCTGTATCACTGAAAAGTTTTACAAGCTCCAAGTGAAAAGGGAGTTAGGCTTCAACCCATTAGGACACTTCCACAGATGAAGGCCCTTTGGCACCTGGTCAATTTGAATACATTCAGTGAAATATGAATTCTGCAGCTACAAATTTTTGATCTTAAGCAGTTTCTTCTCAAATCCTATTAACTGTGACTTAAATGAATGGTCATTCTAGTCACCAGAAGAAGAGAAAAAAAACCTGGAAAATTCAGCCAGCTTTCCAAATGAACGGTTGCACACCATTCACCCTTACTTTATTGGTTGCTGTGTTGCCACCAAATAACAACTTGTGCATAATTTCAAGGCATCTGTGAAAATAACTTTTTGCTGGAATTAAATGGTCTGACTTTACCAACACTAGCAGAAAAACCTTCATTCAGGGGGGGAGTCGCATATTTTGAAATTTGTTCTATTAACAGTGTAAGGTCTCCAGGCAGACTCGTGTTACTATTAACTGGTAACTGCAAACAGGCTTGTTAGTGAAGAAGCAGGGAAGCAGTGTCCATCCAACACCACCAGTAACTGAAAAACAAACTTCAATAAACTAACAAATGTGACTCCTCCCTGCCTGAAGGTTTTGCTGCTAGTGTTGGTGGCAAATGGCAGTCAGTGTTTGTGCTTTAGAATTTGAAAGCAGTGTTAGTAAGCATAATTACTTGTTGTTGGTTTGTCAGTCATTCTCTATTGCAGTATTACCAGCTTAAAAAATTTTAGTTTGTAAATGCACTGAAACTCATAATTCCCTGAAAATGTACTGAAACTCAAACTCGCAATTCTGTCAGCTGTCTAGTAGTTGGTGTAAAGGATTCAGACTCTTGTCTCCACTAAAGCTCACAATTCATTCAGCAATCTGGTAGTTGGTATAGAGGATATGGGTCTATATTACATTATTGAATCCCGGTAACATCGAACACTAGAAGACCGACACGTAAAGTGCGAACTACGGTAACGGTGAATGTACAAAACTGCGAAACGTGAAATGTCGAAGTGTGATGATTGTCCCGTCTGCAGTATAGCTCTGTAAGGTAAGTGTGCG
>NC_056744.1:1235971275-1235993775 GCF_019279795.1 Protopterus annectens
TTATATGCAGGAGTATGTATGGCCCCACAAGATGTACCATATGATTATTGTTATGTGCAGGAGTATGTATGGTCCCGCAAGATGTACCACACAATTATTGTTGTGTAGGAGTATGTATGGACCCACAAGATATACCACATGATTATTGATGTTATGTTGTCCCATCTCACCTTCATTCTTGCTGGTTGGGCTCAGCCTATTATTAAAGCTCAAGAGCTTCCACTGGCTCGAGACTATACCCTATCCCATCATGCTTAGGGAAGATTACCCAGATCTCATTTGCCTCTAAACTAGATCGGGTGCTTCTCACTAGGATCAGGCTAAGTGAAAACAGTTTTTCAATATTATTCTGTTTTTCCATAATATTTTTGGATAAATATTGTTGTTGCAGTTAGTTACAGTGATTTAGGTCTCATCTTGTGGTGAATTACTAGTTGTCGCTTGTTGCATTTGTTTGTCGATGGCCGTCACTTTCGTTAGGCCTACAGCTCCTTCCCTATCCCGTTTTCACTAAAAACTTTCTCTTGTCTTTAATGAACCTGTTTAAGTTAAAGGGGTCGCCTTTTCCTTCCTTAGCCCGTTTAAATTAGAAGGCTCCCCTTTCTACTTCCTTCCCCTTCCTAAAGAGGTTTCGTCATTTAAATTAGAGACATCTCCTCTGGCTAGAGGAGACCGTCGTTTTAGTTAGAGACCTCATCTCTAGCATTTTCCTCTTCCCTGCGTGACTGTTCAAAAAAAAAAAAAAAGTAAAGTAGAAAATATATATTTACAGTTACTCTTTACTAGTGTGGTGTGTTAAATAGTTTTGATAGTTTTGATAGTTTTTCATAGTTAACCTTGTTATTATTATTAATCTAGTTTCCTGGGCAGTGTTCTTTGTTAATGTTGTCCAAGGAAGTAAAAGAAGTGAAGCAGTCAGGCTTCAAAAAAGTGTGATTCCTGTTCACAAAAAAATGTCATTAATTGACGGGCACACTAGTTGTGTCTACTGTTTGGGTGCAGTACACCTTCAAGACTCGTGCTCCATTTGTCACGGTTTTAGCTCCATGGTCCAGCTGGAATGCAAAAATAAGCTTATAGTTAGGGGATTGCTTAAAGTTCCTTTTTCTGAGGCACTAGAAGGGAACCAGGCCTCCTCCAAATCTTCTCGATCCCCAAAATCGGATAAGTCAATTAAAAGAGTGTCTTCTTTGGCTCCTACTTCTGAGCAGCTAAAGAAGCTAGCTAAAGACACGACTTCAGACCTGAAGACTTTGGGGCCCAAAAAGACAACTCCTTCGGTGTCACCAGTTTCTTCGAAACTGACTAGGAGCCATAGACGGAGCTGGTTCCCAACCTTGGAGCCAGTCTCCTCAGTTCCAAAGTCACCTATTTTGCAGTCGGTGACTGGAAGCATCAAATCCTCAACCCTGTCCTCTCAATCCTCCAGGAGTTTGTTGGATGATGACGTGGAGCAGGTGGTCAGGAGGTTGCATCAGACTCCGGCTCTGGCCAAGATATTTTCGAGTCCAGCTCAGAAGGAATTGCAACCGACAACTCCCACTGCCCCTTCCTCTAGTTCTCCTCTGACCCGAGTGGTTTCAGAGCCAGAATGCTTGGATGTGTTTGTGGTGGATCCATTGAGTCCGAGACCTACCCCAGGCATTTTATGTAGGGCAAACTTCACGACCTCTGAAGTTCCGGACGAGGGATCATTTTTGTGATATAAGATACAAGAGGAACACGAATGCCCTATATAAACATACATTAATACATCCATCTGCCTCTTTTAACTTCATTATTATTGACAGAATTGCAGCACACAGATCCAATAAGGTTGGCTGGCATTATATTTTGAACCAGAAAGAGAAAAAGTGGATTATTAAATTAGGTGGATTGTTTCACCCAGGATTGAATGAGCATCTCTAATTGGATCATGTGATTTGGATTAAGATATATATTGGAAATGTTTGATGCTAACACTTTTACACTCAGGAAGGCTTACACATTTTTTTGCCGAAACCGCTCTGTGTTACATGGTTATGGAGTTTTTACCACCAGTCTAATAAAGTATACTGATGCTACAGCTGCTAGTCTCTCTTTTTTGTTTTGCAATTTGCCTTGGTTTGAGTCCTTGCAGCCGCCATACTTGCAGAGTCTTTTTGTGTTTGCTCCCATGCAGGAGTTTCCCATGTCCCACAAGATCTTCATTACAGACTCCTGCAAGAAAGACCTATTCTGGTGGCTTCAATCCACACAGGTAACTCTAGGCAGGCCATTCAATCTCCCTCAACCAGTAGCTGCAGTGACCACGGATGCTTCCCAGATAGGGTGGGGGGCATTATCTGGGAAAGACCGCCCAAGAAACTTGGCAGGAAAATGAGTACCACTTGCACATTAATGTCCTAGAGATAAGAGCGGTGCTTCTGGCATTACAGGCATTCCAGAACTCTCTTCCACCAGGTACAATTGCAATACAGACAGACAATATGTCGGTAGTGTGGTATATCAACAAACAAGCCGGAACCAGATACTACCCCCCTGTGTCAAGAGGCTCAGGGTGTGACAATGGGCAGTCTCTTCTCAACGTTTTCTGATTGCAGTGCATATTCTGGGCAGATCCAACGTGATAGCGGATAAATTAAGCAGACCAATTTTAATGCCTCACGAATGGTCCCTAAAACAGGAAATTGTGAAACAGATTTTTCACAAGTGGAGCCAGCGTTGCTGTGACCTCTTTGCCATGTCCATAAACACCAAATGCAGCAGCTACCTTGCCCTAATCCCTCCCCTCTGTGGGAGTCACCAAGGGATGCACTTGTGCATGACTGGCCCTCGGGACTCCTTTATACTTTTCCCCCGTTTCCACTAATTCCTAAAGTTCTACAGAAAGCCAGATCGTTGAGTTGCAGGTTAATACTTATCACTCCATACTGGATTTCTCAAATCTATTTCCCTAACCTATGGCCCCATCTCTGAGAAGAGCTGGGGATTCTGGACCCAGAACCAGATCTTCTGACTCTTCAGTCAGGAACACTCCATCCCTCTAGCCAAACCCTCAAACTGACAGCTTGGCTGCTCCACTTCCAGTCTTAGCCAGGCTTCCAGATGTATCCCCTGCAGTGAGACACATTCTAGTCTCACTGCAGGGGATACATCTGCAGTGAGACTAGAATGTGTCTCACTGCAGGGGATACATCTGCAGTGAGACACATTCTAGTCTTATCTCATAAGACAACATCTAGAAAGCTTTATGCTAGCAAATGGAAAAGGTTTTCTTGTTCGACTTCCAAGAATCACATAGACCCCTTCACAGCCCCCGTAAGTACAATTTTAGATTTCTTAGCAGAAGTTTTTAATGAAGGGACAGCAGCAGCAGCTACCATACGAGTACAATTAGCCACCATATGTAACTACCACATAGGAGACATGGAATCAAAAATAATGTTTCACAGATTGTGCAAAGCTTTCCTGAGAGGTACATTTTTACTAAGGCCTCCAATAATGGAACCACCACCTGCTTGGGACCTCAGTTTGATACTGACTACTCTGATTCTCCCACCATATGAACCAGCTTCCTCTTGCCAACTAAAATTTCTAACCTGGGAAAATAGTCTTTTTGACAGCCATTACTTCAGCTAGGAGGGTTTCAGAACTTCAAAGTCTGTCCATACGCCCTCCCTATTTAGTTTTTCACAAAGACAGAGTATCTCTTAGAACTAATCCCTCATTCCTTCCCAAATATGTTATGAGACCAATCTGAATCAGTCCACTGACCTACCTGTTTTCTTTCCAAACTATGGCAACAAGGCAGAATATAAGCTGCACCAATTGGATGTCCACAGGCAGTTATGCTTCTACTTACATAGAACAAAGGAATTTAGAAAATCTGACTAGTTATTCATTTCCTTCTCAGATAACAGAAAAGGCGCACTAATATCAAAAGTTACCAGTCAAAATGGCTTACTGACACTATTACCTAGGCATATAATTCTCAGCATAAACAACTGCCAGGAAAGATTAGAGGCCACTCAACCAGAGCTGTGTCAACTTCAGCCCCATTTCAGGCCAGATTGCCTATGGACTTAATCTGTGCTGCAGCCACATAGGTCAAACTTCATACCTTTATCACCCATTACAAAGTAGATGTGCCCTCCCAGAACAGGGCTTCCTTTGGTTCCACTGTTCTGAAGAGTTTATTCCCTTGAGCCACCCAAGGAAGAAGGTACTGGGGACAATGTCCCAACCAGCAAGAATGAAGGGGAGATGGGACAACATAACATTAAGAAGTTATGTACTCACCATAATGTTCCATGTTTGTTGTCCATAATCTTGCCTTCATTCTTGCGTCCCATCCTCCTTCCCCCAACCTTCGTTCCTGGAGGATTGAGAGGAATTTTTATTGATTGTGAATTGTGTTCTCTGCTTCCCTTCTTGTCTCATGAGACATAGGCTAATAACTATTACCACTGGGATTTTGTATATGATTTCAAAATATGTAAGTAATTTGCAAACAAGATCTGGGTAATCTTCCATAAGCATGATGGGATAGGCTATAGCCTCGAGCCAGTGGAAGCTTTCAAGCTTTAGTAGTAGGCTGAGTCGGAACCAATGCTCAGTTCTGAACCCAACCAGCAAGAATGAAGGTGAGATTATGGACAACAAACATGGAATGTTATGGCAAGTACATAACTTCTTATTATGTGCAGGAGTATGCATGGTCCCACAAGATGTACCACATCATTATTGTTGCATGCAGGAGTATGTACAGACCCATATAGTAATGAGTAAATAAGCTGCTGCACAGTAGCAGTAGAACATGGCAGCCTGAGGAGGGTAAGGAGTGTTACTCTGACTTAACAAAGGCATTCAATGGATAGTTATAATAGAAGAGGATATTAATGTTGATCTGAAATTAATCTGCTTCACAACTAAAGGCAATTAATTTAGGTGTCTGCTGTCATCTGTCTGATTATGGAAGGATTGATATATACCATACGTGTGATGTAAATGTTTTGCATGAAGATGTTTTGGTACATCATTCCAAGGTTTGGGAATTCATTGTGCAAAGATTGATTTGGCAAACTATTTAATGACTTTTGTGAATTTTAGTAAGCCTCTTCCTTGTCATTGTAACTGTCTGGACAACACTGTAGAGTACTTCTGATAGGAAGATGTTTAGAACTTCATGTGTAAAGCATATATGAGATTGTTTAGGCCTTCTGTGAGTTCTATTGAATTTGGTTGTCCTATGCACTAAAATTATGTGTTCCTTTGAAAAGATGAGGCATAAAGTTTTTTTTTTAATTATTTCTGTAGGCATCAGGACCTCCATAAAGATAAATGTGCTGATTTTACCCTCTTTTATTCACATTTGTTGCTGAACTACAGCTAATTTGTGTAAAGTACAATGAAAGATAGAAATAAAGTTTGATTGAAGAGCATTTGTTTACTAATCTATATCCATCCTTCCACAACTCCTTTTTCCCTCATGGTATGACATGTCACTTGCACAGTGACAATCATCTGGAGTCAAGGTTCACCACTGGGTGACTAGCCCTGCCATGATTGTTCTTTCTTACCACAAATGTATACTCACACCTATGGCCATTTGAGAGTGTTCAATGTATCTACTGAATCTGTTTGTAATGCGGATGGAAACCAGAGAAAAAACATTTGAGCACAGAGATTATATGAAGACTCCACACTGAAGGCACCCCAAGCAAGAATTAGACAGGAGAACCTCTTTCTGTGAGGCAACAGTTCTACTGACTGCACCACTGGCAGGTCATATTCTCCTGTAATCTATATGTGTAACATTTTTTATGACTATTTTAAATCCAGAGTTTCTTCGTCCATGTCTTATACAACTCCTTTGGGCATTCACAGAAATATCAGGCTTCTATATGAAGTAAAGAAAAATATCACACATTCTTGTCACTTTTACTTTTTCTCTTTCATTGAAAATGTTATATCAGTTTATTTGGCTGACTGGGGACTTTGAAATATCTTGCATTCTGGTTTTATTCGGTCTATGTAATCAAAGGGAAGATCTGTTGAATTAGTACCTGCCTCACTGTGAATACAGATTTTTAGTACCCAAGTAAAAACTGCTACTTATATAAGCATGCCTTCTTTCAAATATATTATACCCTTTACAATGTACATGGTTCCACCTTTATTCCTGGATGTGGATAATTAACCAATTAATCCCAAAGTCTGTATTACTAGGACAGCCTGAAATAATCTCTATAGAATCTACTATTCCTGCCAAGATGTATGTTCTTGTCTCTATTATTCCTGCCAAGATGTATGTTCTTGCCTCCCAAATAACAATAATCATGATGTTATTGAACTCATCTTGTCATGCGACTCAGAAAGAATCAAGTTACTGGACAACAAAATGGAGAAATAAAGCATCTATATCGATTCTGTCAATGACACGGTTGCCTTAAAAGTGCATGTAGAGATAACCTTTGTAGACTTCAGAAATTTTATTACTAAGGATACAGTTTTGAAATTTATGTTGCAGATGATTGGTAAGTAAGTTCCTGTTTTGTTTGCTTTGCTACCTGAGATTTTAGCTACAACCCTTTAGAGCTCTGCAAGTAATCACACATTTGAAGGAGGAAAATGCTTTTCTGAGATGGGGTCAGCTGGATTTTGAGCAGAGGGGACAGAGTGTCCTCCTTTCAGGAACCGAGTCTCCTTATTGAACAAATTGAAGTTTTACATAATCAGTCCTGGCAGTTTGTGCTTTCTATATGTACTTTGTAAGACCATTTGGGCAAAATTTAAGGAACAGGCATCATATCACTCTACCCCATTACATGTTCATTGGTTTCTGCTGAAGAAAGTCTCATCTAAACATCACTATATTTAAGAATGTTATAAACTGCAGAGAACACAAAGATGCCACTCTAACAGACATTCTCAGAGGAAACAAACCAATTAGCAGGTGTTAAATTAGTAGACAGCAAAAACACCTATTGTTTTGACAATCTCAGCCTGGATATTTGAGAACATTTTTTGTTATACCTGCTTTTCCTTTTCACCTCCAGCACAACTCCAACACATTTACCCTATAATAGTGGGTAGTTGCTAGAGATACTTGGAATCCAGTCGGGGTTCTAGGAGGCATCTTTTTGGAGAATGTCCTAAATGAACCCCATTATAGAATGAAATGAGAAGACTTGTTAAATGACACAAAAGCACAGAACTAGCTTTGACTTTTTGAATTAGATAGATTTTAGGCCTACTAGTCCTGGAGTGGAAGAAGCAGCAGTTAAGAGGTTTGTATATCTCTCAAACTCTTAGCTTAAGATATCTCGATAATGCCTAAAATAAGTGGTGAACAGAGGCTCAAAAATAGCAACAGATATCACCCTTACAAAATTATAAAGTTGCTTGAATAACAAGATTAGTGTTAGCATGCATTTTCTGAACTACAACTCTGTTTTTGTGTGTGATTTTGTGTGCGTGTGTGTGTGTGTGTGTGTGTGTGTGTGTAAGAGAGTAAGCTCAATCGAGCAGTGGCAGCAGCTGTTAAGATAAGAGGTCTGCATACCTCTCAACATCTTAGCTTAAGAAATCTGGATAAAGCCTAAAATAAAGGGGAACAAAGACTCAAAAATAGGAGCAGATTTTAAATATCGCATTTATAAAATTACAGTGGCTTCAATAACAAGACTTGTTTTAACGTGCATTCTCTGAAGGAAATAAAGTATGTAACTGAAATCTATGTGATTATTTACTGACTTCAGCACCAATGACTGGCCAAAAACTACACATTTTAGGAGTAAGTGACCAAAAAAAAAAGAAGTAAGTATCTGGATATTTTTTGAAAATGTTATATTTTGGATATAAAATACTTCCTCCAACATCATTTACATATACTACAGCAAGTCTGAAACATTAGGCAGAAGAACTATTTTGCATCAAATATATATAAAAAATATAGTAATAACACAATAAATAAGTGGCATTGGTCTTCATAACACCCCTGGGTAGGTGTTATTTACAAAGTAACACACACCCTGTTGGGCATTATTACTTGCTTAATAAGTACAGTTCATGTGAAACATGTAATAATGGAAAAGAAAAGAAAGGGGAAAACATGTAAAAATGAAAATGGGGGAAGAGAAGGGTTTCGGCAGCTTGTAATTTACATAGCACTCATCAAGTAGAAGCATATGAGAGGTTGATGTATTATTAAATGTGCCATCATTTGCATATATTATCTTTTTATTTTATTTCAAGAAAGTAGTGCATATCTAATTATTATAACAACAGCTCAGGCCCAAGAATATCAGGTTACTTGCATCTTTTAATGTTCTTGTAACTTATAACTTATAACAAACTCTGGGGGGGGGTGGGTTGCCCATTCTCTACATACTTGCAATACCTCCAGATATTTATTTAGGATCATCCTAGTGCTTCCTTTGGCAGTATAAAATTAACTGCTCATATTTAAATTAATAATTGCAAAACCATGCACATACAACAAAATGAAAACACTTCATTTTAGAGCTTGCATGATGGGAAGTAACTGATACTTAACCTTTGAGTAGTGCAGCTACAAGAATATTAAATGCTCATATACTATTTGTTTACAGTCAAAATGTGTGTGTTCCTGTAAATATCTCAACAGCTAAGCAATACAGATAGATCTGCTCATGTATGTATGTATGTATGCATGCATGCATATAGATCAAGTGGCTACTAAGATAGTATAGAATTCTTTACGAAAAAAATAAGAGTTAAAACATACTAACACACTCATCCTTTCCTCTAAGTTCATGTTAGTGATACCACCAGGCATCTAATATAGCTGTTAATATTTACATGAGTAATTCTAAAGCTATACTACATAAAAACATTGAAGGGTTTCTTGTCAAAGCTTACAAGATCAGCAATACAACATCCATAATATTTGACCGCTGCCCTAAATAGTTAATGAAATATTCAGTGTCGATCTAATGCTATTTATTTATGCACCATAATTTCATATTTCCCTACATATCTTAGGGTCTGTATCAGGAAATAAAAGTTTCAAAACTTCGAATCTGATATGATCGACACCATATGATCAAAGTCTTGAAACTTCAAATCTTTTAACAGAGATCTCCATACAGTGCAGAAAGGGAAGATTTCCCTTTTCTGCACAGTAGTGCGATCTCGGATTTGGTATATTTAAGTAGTGGGGGGTACAGGGGTGCTTGCCCCCCTGCTTAGGGCATTTAAATGGGTTTTTTTTGTAGGTTGTTGTGTTTTATAACATTTTCGATGTTTAGAGACTTCGATTATATGGTGTCGACCATATCAGATTCAAAGTTTTGAAACTTCGATAATGTAATATAAGCCCAATATCTTAACAAAAAAGCGACATAGAACTGCTTCATTTTATCTGAAAGCATACACCTCAGTGAGTAACAGGCTACTCAGACTGAGTGCATAGCCTGAACAGTTAATGAAATATCACAGTTTTTGTAAATGCATTGCAAAAAGTAACATTTACTATACTTACTGAAATGTAAACTCCATTTTAACACATATAATGCAATGTAACAAGTGTTAGGATGAGTCTGAGATGAGGTCTGCCATTTACATTTCTGTAGTAATAATGGTTCTTGAGGTAAAAACATTTTATTCATTTTGAGGATATAATTTGATTATGTCAAAAGACTTAGGGTATAAACTTTGCAAGTTAGAGTACCCACTTTCAGAACACAATTGGAAATATTGAGTTAATGATCAAATATTTAAAAAATGGTGTGTAGAGGGTGATCCCCAAATTCATTGCTTAACCTTAGATAAGCTTTATCTACATTAATGTTTGAAAATCACATCTAAGGATGGCATCTGATTAGTAATAATCAGTGTGGGAATACCTGATAGCAACTAATTCTCCCAACAGAGCTTTGGAAGGTATATGGCAGCACAAAGGGGATGCTTAAAAAGGTTGGGAATTTGCTGTCTGTCTGAGCTATAATATAAGTTCATGATGCTGTAAAGAAAAGTACTGGGAGAAGCATTTACATTCATGCTTGCACAGTCTAGACAGTAATCACAAGAGGCGTGTGAGGGAAGTGGGAGGAGCAATCCTCAAAGACTGAAGAATACCATGAGGTGCGTGAGGGAAGTGGGAGGAGCAATCCTCAAAGACTGAAAAATGCCATGAAGGTGTGTGAGGGAAGTGGGAGGAGTAATCCTCAAAGACTGAAGAATGCCATGAAGGTGTGTGAGGGAAGTGGGAGGAGCAATCCCCAATGACTGAAGAATGCCATGAAGGTGTGTGAGGGAAGTAGGAGGAGCAATCCTCAATGACTGAAGAATGCCATGAAGGTGTGTGAGGGAAGTGGGAGGAGCAATCCTCAAAGACTGAAGAATGCCATGAAGGTGTGTGAGGGAAGTGGGAGGAGCAATCCTCAAAGACTGAAGAATGCCATGAAGGTGTGTGAGGGAAGTGGGAGGAGCAATCCTCAAAGACTGAAGAATGACATGAAGGTGTGTGAGGGAAGTGGGAGGAGCAATCCTCAAAGACTGAAGAATGCCATGATAGCCCGGTCCTACCCTGGCATCATTTCATCTCTAGTGCAGACACCCATCTCCTCCAGGTACATATGACTACTGAATCTTTATGGCTCTTGGAGAAACTGGTATATAGAAGCAGTGTAAGAGTGATGTCAGTGAACCTAACGTCTGCAGGGTAGATACATGAATATGTGTAAAAATAGCAGCAACTAAATCATGGCAAATTATTTTGAACTTGTATTAGAGCGGGATAGAACTCCCCAGTACAGGGGAAACTTGAGATTAGATAGATTGCAGCATAGTCTGGGGCTATAGAATATATGCAAAATGCATAAGGAAAACCAAAAATAGAAGGGCTAAGTTACTGATTTAGTAAATATTGTTGAAAGGGAAAGCAGTAAGTGAATACAGCACTTTGTAAATGCTTACCAGTCAGTTTAGCGATGTTTAATATTTCAAGCATTACAATTTCATCCAATGCAGAATATTGCAATGGGCACACAAATCATTTTATAGATGCAGTTCAGCAGGTAATATTTCTTGTTTTTATTTTGGAAGTTGCAGGAATGTTTTCTTCATGTTAGGCACCAGAACTTGATATAAAACAAACAAAAACAACTGCTGCTGCTTCATAAGTATGACAGCGTCTTGAATATAGTAGGTATGAAGCAGTATGCTCTGTGCCAGAGTCAGGCAGTGATTCCTCTTACAGGATCACAACTGAACCTTTGTGTTCCGTATGATGTTCACATCCAAAGGCAGATTTGTCATACGGCAGAAGAAAACAGATCATAAGTAAACAGTTAAGAAAGGGTGTTAGATGCATAAATGTTCTGTACTACAGAAAATAATTAAAGCCTTAGCATGAACCAGGTAGTAGAGGTGGCAGCAGATTTATGTCAGTAATATACTCCTTACAAAGATTTAGAGGGGAAGCACATGAATACTAATTTAAATAAAAAACAAAAACAAAGAAGATGGAGTGAAGCAACGTGTCATGACTATTGCCCATGCATTCTAGCATAGTTCAACATAATCTGATGAGATTCATGTAAATTGGTTGACAACCCATTCATTAAGTTCTGAGTGATCAAAGAAATGACTGAAAGAAATCACTGAGTACGTTTTTATGATGGGGCCCCATACTTCCCAAGTTTTTATATACTTACTATGATGTTGCCTAACAGTAGAGACAAAAGCAAACACAGCTGCTGCTGAAAGTTATTTTGCCCAAATTACATCAAGTGATCAGCACTCAAGAAAAGAGTTGTTGACTGATCGACATGTTCCCATCTGACCATGCCAAAGTGTGGCATCCTTTATGAAATTTGGCAATAGAGTAATTGCCACTACTCTAATAATTTGTAACATCCATTAATTAACCTATAGACTGTTACTTACAGAAGCCAGCACTGCTATACTTTTAGAGAGCGTGACTCCCCTAAATATATGATCCCCAATGGGATATCCTCCATATTCCTGCATCACTAGTAAGGGAGGGGTGTACCCTTATCAGTGAACCAAAACATCTGTCATAGATCCAACTTGTTCTACACTACTAGGGAGGGAGGGTGGATGGGGCCTGTGCACTGTACCAAAGCTGTTGTAGGAAGAGGCCGGCCTACATTTAAACTCACCGTATCTTATTCTTATTTTGCTTCTCTGTCACCTTGTTATTCATCCTCCTGATCAGACATCCTCTGCTCAGCTGTATACTTCATTTTTGATTGTCTGATTTTTACTCCTCTGCCTTACCTCTCAGTCAGCAATCGGCAACTGACCGCATCGGAGAGAAAGGCAGGCCAGTGTAGTCTGTGGCAGCCACTCCCTTACCCATGCCTGCACATCATGAAAGGAGCGTACTGTCTTGGATTTTGGCTCATGTGTATTATGCAGGCTACTCTTACATGTATGCATATTAAACACTGACTTTTCTTCTCTTTTCATCCTTAGTACAAATACATACCAGCAATCAATAATTGTATTGATGCATTATTATTTACTAATTTACAGACACACATTCCTCTTTATTCACATATAACCATGTCATTCACACCATATTTGATGATTATACAACTTTTTTCACTGTCATTGTAATCCTCATCCTCCTATCAGTTGTCTCTGCTGCACCTCTATCAAGGTAAAGCATGTTTCCAGCCCTGGCTCAAGACTGGTTGCCCATGCCACAAGCTTGTATCCTCCAAGCTGTCATGTTTCCTTTCTCTGATAATTTAGAACTTCTTCCAAGGGGTACTCTGCTAGCTAAGTCAATAAATGTATAAATGACTCCCTCTTGGTGGTGCAGTTAATGTTGCCAGAGGTTCTTGCTGTTAGGTACCACTGGAAACCACATGAGGCCATCTGTTTTGTCTGATGATAAGTGTTTGACAAACCAATGATCCTCCATGATGTATAATGTGGCAGCAGCATGGAGCTGAAGATCAGCCAGCTGACAGCACTGATCGCACAAGTGCTAAGTGACGCAGCAGAAATAAGAGAAGAAAACTGGCAGAATAATCTTGTACACAATATCACAGCCAAACCCCAAGGCTTGGACCTCAAATTATTTTTTATTTTATTTATTTTTATTTTACATTTGTTAATCGGAGCTGTCTGACTGAGCCGAAAAGGCCCTTTTTCAGCAAAGGCCCGGGGACAAAAGCTCCACACAGAAAAATAATTATCGATACATTTACATATTTAGACATGATCAGCATTCACACAGATTACAATAGACATGTTTTTAAAGAGGTATGCAGCACATCAACAATTACAGTGGGGAGAAGAAACAAGAAAATAATTTAAAAATAAAGGTAATTAATAGATTTGTGGTGTACAGCTAAAATTTGGAACATAGGTAGAATACATAAATAGTACACAGGTACAGTACATACATTGTACATTAGCCAGTGTTTGTGAGTAAGAGTGAAAACTGTTATCAAGTACTCAAGGCTTAGTATGTGTACCTTATCCACTTTCAGTAGCCTGGGGAGCAGTCATTGCTTGAGATGTTGTCTAATGAGGTTTTTAAAGAAGGCTATGGATTATGTGTTTTGTATGCTAGTGAGGAGAGAGCTCCATTTTTTAGCCACTGAACTACTATATAGTGTGTCTTCAAAGCTATTATAGCTGTTGGTGACTTTTAGTAGTAGTTTGCATGATGATCTAAGAGGCCTTTTGGCTGAGTGATGTTGTACTAGGTTTTTGAGGGCAGGACACTTATTGGGGAGGTAATAGATAGAGTGACAGAGGCAGAGCTGATTGTAGGTTAGGAGGTTGAACAGTTCAAGCCAGTGCAGCTGGCTCAAAGCAGTATAGTGATGAGTTCTATATGAGCAATTTGCAGCAAAGTGGGCAATTCTGTTATAGCAGGCTTCCATTTTGCTTAGTTCAGTTTTGTTGAGATTAGTCAGAATGGGAGATCCATAGAGTAGGGTGGATAGAAGCTGGGAGCGAGCAATGGCTTATCTTGTGTTGTTGGTAAACAACAGTTTGATACGGTACAGTGATCCCAGTTTGGCATGTACTTTTTTAATAGTTAAGTTGAGATGACTATCAAATTTTAGGTGGGAGTCTATGGTTATTCCCAATAGCTTAGCCTGTGCCACTGGAGCGACTGGAGTAGCATTTGCGGAGTAGATAGTGAATTAACTGTTATCAGTGTTTTTTGTTGTGTGAATTAGTGAAGCAAGGCAGTTAAATTCATGGCTAGCAAGAGGCAAAGCATTTTGTAGAGATCCTAGCTCTGAAGGTAAAACCTGGTGACTTAGACAACTGACAGAGATTCTGCAATTCTCATCTAATTGTCTTGAAGGAAAATGCTAAAGGGTCTTGGCATAATCCACAATTTACAACTTACTGTGCTGAAAACACCATGGATGTCAGTGTGAGCTCCTCTGCAGCCTGAAACAGTGACTCAAACCTTTAAAAGAACTAAACTTGAAGCATAAGCAGGCCAGATTATATATGAAATAGTTGAAATACACACATGGCTAATGTTAAGGCAGATCATAGAATAAAGACCATTTGCAGTGATCATATTCTGCCAGGACTTTGAGTTGAACACTTTGGAATGATAGGCATCCTTTCCAGGGGTTCATAAATTGTGCATAACTAATAATATAACAACACAACTATGCTATCAAGTTAAACTTTTTTTGTTAAATAGGGAGAGGAATATAAATCACTTGCAAGCTTAGCTGCCACTATAGATTTTCTACCAAAAAAATCTAGTCCATCAACAAGTATTGAATGACTCAGGTGGAGAGGGAAGAGATGAATATGGATAAAATGGCAAAGGAGAGGGCTTGGGTTTGATTACACACAAGAAAGAACGCAGCAGTTTTGTACAGTTAAGGGACTGAAACAACATCCAAGGATAAGAAAAAGAGGAGGAAAACCAGTCAAAACCAGACCAGGAGCAGAACTCACAGACTGCTGAGAAACAAAAGGGTCTAGATTAGTAGTGAAAATATACGCCTAAAAAATTAGGTGCAAATATACTTGTGAACGGGAAAAAAATCTCTTGACTATTCAGTTAACAAAAGTAAGCATCTACTGTACACTATAGATGTGGAACTGTCAGCATTTATTAATTTATTTATGTATTTATTTTGGGGCCTGGAACAGTATGCTTTTTAGTTTCTTACCTAGATAGCTTTGCAAGATTTTGGTCAGCACTGCTGTAACTGATTATTACCTGGTGCATTGGATTATTCCTAGCTTTGTTTACTACGTGCATTAAAATTTGAAAGACATTATAGCACTGCTCTATCCTTTCTGCAAGTGCTGTTAACTTTTGTTATAATATACTTAATATAAGTTATTTCATTAAATTTAAGAGACTTCAAGTATTTGGAAGAAGCAAGTAATTAGATATATTTTTAGTTAAGCAGAAGAATAAAACGCTTTGTTTCAAAATGTTAAGTATTTTACTAACCTCTCAAAGAAGTGTTATGTTAATTGTTCATGACAGACTGGGTGAAAACTTTAACAAGTTAACTGTGTCCTCTACTCAGCACTTTTAACTAGGTCTATATTATATAACCGAAAGCTCATTAGGGCGAAACATGTTGCTCGACACATAAAGAACAAAATTGCATAATAGCGAAAGACATATATCTCTAGATGCAAAAGATCGAGCAGTCATATTTGGCCAATACCGCAATCCTGGTGATGTGTGTAGCATTACATTTGCCCTTTTCGCACTGTAGTGTGATCTTGGAGTTGGTATATATAGTTAGGGAGGGAGTGGGGGCGCAGCCCCTCCACAAGACTGAAATGGATGAAGTGTGTTGTTACGTAATTATCATTTTGGTTGTATTTTAAGTAGGTGAAGTGTGGTAGATATGTTTTTTATTTATGTAGGTAGTTTTGTTAATGGGTATTATGTGTGTAATGAATGCAGTGACTTAGCTGGTACAGTTTATGAGAGTTGGCCAACCATGAGAATTCGATGTGGCAGTTTTCGTTGTTTAGGTGTTTCAATGTTTTTGTGTGTTGTTATTTATGTGTCAGTGTAGTCTTATTTGCTCTAATGATCTTTCGGTTATGTAATATAGACCCATTTTAACCATGTTTATTTCTTCCCTCTCCACCTGATAATTCGTGGATCTCAGGAAAATTGTTTACTCCACAAAGCAATTGGATATTATGGTCACCATAATGCTGCAGTGTGGTTTAAGCATTTTTTTTTTTGTTCTTGAAGCCCTGTCAATGTTTAAAAGGAATGTTTATCTTATTATGATTGAGAGAGGTTGTTATGTCATAATGGACCAGTGCCTAGACAGAATAAACTGTAGTAAGACACACATAAGATGACAAAAGGTTATACAAAATTTTTGCGCAGGAATATGGGATAAAAGATTTATGAATTAACATTTTAGCCAGTGCTTGAACTATTTTAACTAAACCTTGCAGAGTGACAGATCATGCTGCAGTACTTTTAAAGCTTTTACCCAAGAGGAACAAAAATACCAAACAATGATTTATGAACATTGGTATAGATTGCAGGACCATAATATGCTAAGAAATGGAATTACAATGAATTTTACCATCAAAATTTCACATTTTATTCTGAATAATTAGTACTATAAAATATTTTGTAGCACACCGCATTTAGGCCTTTTGTATCTTTACTGATGAAAAAAGACATAGTCCACAAATATTGACATTGCTCTACATGCAGATCAATGGCAGTAAAAATTAAATTATTAGAATAAATCATAAATTTAAACTCTTTCCTCAAAGCAGTAATATATGTATATATATATATATATATATATATATATATATATACACACACACACACACACACACACACACACACACACACACGCATATATATATATATATATATATATATATATATATATATATATATATATATACACACACACACACACACACATATATATATATATATATATATATATATACGTATATGGGTCTATTTTGAGCCATCAAAAGCTGTTTGACTTGCAAGTGAGCAACTGCAGTTCAGCAAAAGTTTATTTAAGTGAAAATGCACTTCTGCAAATTACATTTTACTGATCCACAAAACCACACAGAAAACAAACTCCAAACACATTTTTGCAGGGGGACAAACCCCACCACCACCCACGCTACTTAAATATACCAACTCCGAGATTGCACTACAGTGGGGAAAAGGGTATATTCCCTTACCTCCAGTGTACCCCGCTTCGGTAAAGTGTAACTCGTGAAAGTGCATTTTCGCTTAAATGTACTTTCGCTGACCTGGAGTCACTCACTTGCAATTCGAACAAGTGAGCTTTCAATGAATCAAAGTAGACCCATACATATATATTTATTTATATGAATATATATCATACAGTGTACATGCAAAAATATATAAATAATGAAGAAGCCAAAAAGGATGCATTGTGAAAAGTTAAAAGAACTCTGTAAGGACATTTAGAAAAAAATATTTTAACAGGATATTTTTACAGTCATTTTGACTGTAAATATGATGGGACTAAAGCAGGAATTGTGTATAAATATAATAATGTGGACAGAACTGACGGAGAGTTAAACATATTTTAAGATACATGTAGTTATGTAATTCCATAGTATGGTCCAATAGGGTTAAATCAGGAACAGAGCTGGAAAGGAGTTATCTGTTAACAAGCTTTTCACTTTTTCTTTTTATATTAATTATTTACATAGGTTTGGATTTCATAGTTATAAAAATTTGCATTTTTATCATGATGTAACTTCCTTGAAGGCTTTTTTGTAAGCAGGGCACTAGACAGGTAAAGCAGATTTATTAAAGTTAGGTTAGAAGGTATTGGTTGTTTTTGTGGAATTTATCATGTGGTTGTACAAGGCAAGGAAGATAGTTCCTTTATTTACTACAAAAGGAGGCAACAAAGAATGTTAGAAACTGTGTGACGGATAATCCCAAAGATGTAATGCAACCACTGGCAAAGTGGGAATCATGGTGGATATCTGCAGAGCAACTGGCAGGTTTCAAAAACTGAAGAGGCAAAGGAACTGAAAAAGACAGAAAGGGAGATGCATGATGAATGGGGAACATGCCGAAAGACACATTTTTAAAAATATATTAGTGAAATCTTACAAGAATGCTCATTTTGATGTCAGAGGGGTGGTGTTAGAAAACGGGTTCCTGTTAGTACAATGAAAACGCATTTTGTCGAATGCGTTTTCGTCAACACATGTAGAGCGAACAGGCAAAACATCGAAGTGACTGTTCAGTGAATTCTTTCCCTGGGAAAGAAGTCGCTTGACCGCTTTGTTGTTTTGCCGTGTTCTGAAGTGTAGTGTGGTCTCTTGTCTGGTATAGCTCCCGAGTGTGATTGTGCAAAAGTTACTAACCTTAGGGTTAGGGTGCAGGTTAAGGTAAGTCCATATATATGAAAGTGTTTACTGTTTTATATTTTGCTAGATGTATGGTTGAGTTACTTGTGTATGTGTTTTTAGTTGTTTACTTTTGTTTTGGGGGGGTAGAATTAGGGATAAGGTAATTGTGTATGTGTTTGGTACTGTTTATGTAAATGTGCGAGAGTTACTGACCTTAGAGTTAGGGTGCGGGTTAAGGTAAGTGCATATGTATGAAAGTGTTTACTGCTTTATATTTTGTTAAATGTATGGTTGAGTTACTTGTGTATGTGTTTTCAGTTGTTTACTTTTGTTTTGGGAGAGTAGAATTAGGGTTAAGGTAATTGTGTATGTGTTTGGAACTGTTTATGTAAATGTGCGAGAGTTACTGACCTTAGGGGTAGGGTGCGGGTTAAGGTAAGTGCATATGGTTTAAAATGTTTACTGTTTTATTTTTGTTAAATGTATGGTTGGGTTATGTGAATATGTGTATTTAGTTGTTTACTGTTTTTTTGGGAGGGTAGAATTAGGAGTAGGGTATGTCTGTATGTGTTTGGAAGTGTTTAATGTTTTTTTTTTTGGGGGGGGGGGGGTGGAACAGGGATTTCTTTCCCTGGGAAAGAAATCGCTGTTCTGTGGTTTCGATATTTTCAGCTTTTGCTGAAAATGTGTCGATAAAACATTGTTCGCTGTTTTTAGTGATCGATGTTGCAATATAGACCCTTAGAAAACTGAGGATGGCAACTCAATACCTCATAAGATAGGCACTTAGAAATCAACCTTATGTAGTTTTGGCATTAAAAATTCAAACAAAATTAAAGGCAGATGCAGATATCTTACATCACTTTAACAGATGGCAACACAGCAAAAATTTAATATAACCAGAGCTTTTAGAACCTTTATGAGGCAATGTATACTGAGAAATGAACCCCTTCTACTGACTGGAGATGCAAGGCTGAAACACTTCTGGATAAGGCACATTTTGATATACTATCAAGAAGCCAGAAGAAAAACTGAAATAGTAGACTGGATTAGAAGAGGTAAGTAAGGCTATAGAGGATACCCCTAAAGGCAAGACACCTGGCCCTGATGGTTTAATACTGATTTTTTTTTAACTGAAGAATGTAATGTTCCAATTTCTTGTTAAGATCAATTGTGAAATAAATGACAAGCATTGCGAGATGCCCTCTTTTCTAGTATCAGCTACAGGTAAGTTTCCAAAATCTGTTAAGGATGACACAAAAGCAGGCAACTATCGCCCTATAACATTATTAAATCTTATATAAAAAAGGTGTGCTAGACTTTTAGCTAACAAACTATAGGTCATTTACAAGTTTTAATTTCTCCATGGAAAGGCTCACTCAGACTCTGCTACATTTTGCTGTGAGGGAAAGGTTGGTTTGCTTTTTATTTGTTGTATTTTGTATTAGTTTATTGCCTTTTTATATTTTGAGTGCTGTGATTAGTTTTCTTCACCTTGTGTTTTGCTTGTGTTCTGCTTTTAACTGCATATTAAAACTTCAAAAGACACAACAGCTCTGCCTCTTGTGAGTCAGGCAGAAATGTTTCCCTACCCCCTTCCCCCCACCCTGTCACTGTTGTGTTCTTAAATACCACTGTCTTTCTAGTTGCCTGCCTCTTATGTTAATTTGACCACATATCTCATTTCCTCTCTGCTTTCGCTGGCTTGTGTGAGTAAGCACAAAATTTTAATTTTGTGAAATCACTCCCCTTCAACTATTTAAATTTATTGGCCATTCTACTGTATTCCATAGTACCGGAATACAAAAGTGATCACCCCCTTTCAATCTAGCTTGCTGTTTTAAAAATAGTGACTCTCCACTAAAACTTAACTTTTTAGATAGGTGAAACTTAAGTTACCTACTCTGACATTTAACTTCTATAGTGCACACTGCAGTGTTTAGCATAAACCATTTTTTTTTCACCTTGCCTTTAAGCATCCCTGTGACTAGCACTTGCTCTAATACCTGCTGGAAAACACTAGGAAGCCTTAAACTGATACAAGCACTCAACTCTCCTTATTAATAAGGAGAAATTAATCTTAGGCACTAAACAGCCTATAATTGCAAAGTACCTTGCTAAGGTAAGGGAAAACAGCTCCTGTATTTTTCAAAAAAAGCACCAAACCAGGCATGTCCAAGGGTCAACTTCTGTTGATATCTCCTGTCCACCTGGTGAATCTGGGCATACTGGGGCGATGCAGCAATTGCCTCATGTACACAGACAACCCTCTCCTCCTACCACCCAATACTACAACCTGTGAGAGATGCACTTGCATAGCAAAGCTCTCTCCACCCAAGATTGTGCTAGACAGTCAAGAGGAGAAGGTTAACACCCGCACTACACCTCAAGCAACACATAGCCCTTCTAAACCCATACCACCAACACACGTACACATAGCAACAATAAATCCACATTTGCAGAGGTCCTTAACTGTAACCTGCCAAGCAACAAGGACCTCCGAAGCCAAAACGCAAACAAACACCAATCACAACCAAAGTGTCACATAGCTCACAACACCAGTGTGCCACCCAGCAACAGCCCCTAAGGCTAGACAACGTACCTAACACTTTAGTCATAGGTGACTCTATAGTCAGGCACACTGTTGTCCCACTCACCAGGCTGAACAAGGAGAAAATTACAGTGAGCTGCTTGTCGGGTGCCAGGATCCGCCACATAACTCATGCACTCAATTCACTCCACAACAAGTACAAATATGACTCTGTCATCATCCATGTTGGAGTGAATGACTTGAGACGTACCTCCCTGGACTACATGAAAAGAGACATGGAAGAACTCTCAGATCATGTGGCCCAGGCAGGTATGACCCTAGCCCTGAGTAGCATCCTGCCTTTGCCCAGAATGATACCACAATATAAGGACAAAATGATTGACTTCAACAATTAGCTAAGCTTCTGGTGTCATTCAAAGGGGATCCAGTATCTGTCTACCTGGGACGACATGATCGACAGACCACGATGCTTTGCCAGAGATGGTTTGCACCTGTCGCCCCTGGGATTCAGGTTACAGGCTAAGGCACTTGCCACCCCTATAGTGCCTTTTCTTAGGCAAAGTTCAAAGGACAAAACCACCACTGTAACAGGTACAAGCATGCAAAATCTGAAGGTAATACTACTCAATGCTAGAAGTCTAAACCTCAAAATGCACTCTCTCTCGAGGCACTCCTAAAAATAGAGAACATCGATATCTGTGCAGTAACTTAGACCTGGTTCAAGACTCCAGACAGCACCCCTGCAATTCCAGGCTTCAACGCCTACCACACTTTTTGGCCACCAAACCTGGATCGAAACACAAAACGTGGAGGAGTGTCCATATTCACCAAGGATATTCACACCACCAGGTTTGTTGCCCAACACAATGCATCTGAAATTCTCCAGGTGCAACTAACACTAGATAAGACTGCAATCCAAATTGTAGCTTGCTACAGATCCCCCACCATGCACCAAGATTCTAACTACATCTTTCTAAACATACTGTAAAATATTAATATACAACCAAACACCCTAATACTGGGTGATTTCAACTACCCTGCCATTAACTGGGAAAACTACTCATGTACCAACACCTTTGCTCAACGGTTCTTGAAATTCATAAATTTCAATGTCCTGGATCAACTAATCCATAGTCCCATCAGGGGCTCCAATATCCTAGACCTAGTCATTACCAACATGGGAAATTGATGCTCCACACCTATCGTCACACCCTCGTTGGTCAGGTTAGACCATAAGCTAATCACCCTTAACATCCACATCCCATCCCCACCCTCTAGTAAGGAAACCTCCATAAAAAACCTCTCCAAAGCCAACTTCATGCTACTCAAGTCAGAAGTTACAAACTTCATGACACCCATGCAGACAGGAACTGAAAGTTCGACTGCTGAGTCCTACACTAAGGTACTGTACGAGCACATCCACTCACGCATGAATCATGCCATCCCAAATAGAACCAAGGTGTTCTCCTCCAAAAAAAGGAAGCCAAGCTGGTGGTCCCCTGCCATAAACAAACTTTACAACAAAAGGAAGAACCTGTTGCAGAAAAGAGGAATATCCCAGGATGCAAAAACCTCCCTTACCAGCCTCAGTAAGAAGC
>NC_056744.1:1235998775-1236106275 GCF_019279795.1 Protopterus annectens
TCACTCCGAGATCACACTACAGTGGGGAAAAGGGAATATTCCCTTATCCCCAGTGTACCACGATCTCAGCAACATTTTGTCATTTTTTTTTTGAGTTCACTTTAGCAAAAGAGCATTTTCGGTGAAAACGCACTTTTGCGAAAGTGTGTTCACCTGTTTTGGTTTTGGTGAAATAAGATTTCGCTCAACAGTCCTAGACCCATACACACACACACACACACACACACACACACACACACATATATATATATATATATATATAGAGAGAGAGAGAGAGAGAGAGATAATTATATAATTTACATACCACTAGGCAGTAAAATTAATACTGCTGAAAAGCATCCTGTATTAAATATCCCAACAAATTAACCATGAAACTATAATACTTGAAGACTTAAATATAGACTGGCAAGTCATAAATTCCTCTACCCCCTTCTTCTTCTTCTTCTTTCAGCTTTTTCCCGGTTAGGGGTCGCCACAGTGGATCACCTTGTCCGCTCATGATTGGCAGTGGAGTTTTACAGTGTCGAGTTGCCAGCCCGGCACCCAACCTTCCACAGGAGGCACACACATGCACACACTCACACCTACTGAATCCATAAACTTCTACAACTTCAGACAATTAATAACCACACCTAAGAGAATCAATAAAACTTCAGGAAGATGCTCAACATTAGACTGGATTCTTACAAACATACCAGACAAACTTACAAAAGTAGGCTGCCTCTCCAATAGCATAAGTGACCACATACCAACATATGCCATTAGAACTCACCATAACCTAGATAAACATAGTATCTATAATCACATATGAAATACTACCTATTTCAGCAAATATGTTTTCAATGAAACACTAAAACAATATACATGGAATGTACCTAAAACAATGCCTGTAGATACTGCTGTAGAACACTTTAATAACATATTCTTACAGACCTTAAATAATCTAGCAGCGTACATAATAAAAGAGTAAACACCAGCCCCGCACCATGGCTGACAAAAGAAACAAGAAAATAAATAAATAACATGATAAAAAGGGATAGAGCCTGGAAAAATTGTTTTAAAAATAGAACTCAAATTGCCTTACAGCAATTTAGACATCTTAGAAACCTTGCAAAACTCCATGTCAAACAGGATAGGCAAATATACTACACCAACCTACAAGAGAAACATAAAAACAACCCAAAACATGTTTGGGCATCAATAAATAAACTCCTCCACCTTTGTAGGATCACCACTCCCTTTCCAAAAACAAACAATATGACCGAGTCTATCCCCACAGAATTTAATTCCTACTTTATACAATCAATATTATCTCTCTTAGACACTAATACATCTGCCCCCCCTCTCTCTGCCACTGTCCCATCAAAATCATCCACACCTCTTCAACTTTAGGACAGTACCTATATCACTCATAATTAAGTTGCTCCTTAAACTAAAAACTACTTTTGTAGCTGTAGACCAGCTACTATCAGACTACCTAAAATGGCCGCAGATGTCATAGCCTTCCCTGTGTCCATGATAATCAATAGATCCATAGCAGAAAGATACATAGGATCATAATATCATAGGATCATACAAAGTTACTAGGCTACTGGACCTGAGGCCCTTACAAACCTAGCCAAGAATTTAGCCCATGTTCTCATAAGTTAGCACCTGAAGCCCCTGTCCAGCAGGGACACAGGTGGAATCCCATGGGTGCATTTTCTGTTCCCCATCCAATTATCCAAGTTGCACTTAAAAAAGGTTAATCAGGTACTCTGCTTAAAGTGGAGAGGGATTCTATTCCACAGAAGTGGGAGTCTGTGGGACACAAATCTGTCTTGCCAACAAGTCCTATTGATGTCACAGACCAGGTTGAGGTCTTGCATGTGGGTTACTTGAGTGGAGCTTGACTTGCGGATATGCAGCAGTCCTATCAAGGCGAGGTCTGAGATTGCTTTGTATGCCAGACAGAGGTCACCTCTGAGGAGTCTGTATGAGACTGAGTAGAGGGACAGGGTCTTTAGCCTATCTGTGTAGGGTAGAAGTTTGAGGCCCTGGATTCTCCTGGTGAAGCTGCTGCATGTGCTTTGTGAGGTACATGCCGAAAGGGGCATTGTACTCAATAATGGGTCTTATAATGGGTCTTATAAGGGAAAAGTATAGGGATGTTATGACCTCCTTCCTCCTGGATGAGATACCTTTACTAATGAGGTGGATCATGTAGAAAGCTTTCCATACAATGGAGGCAATATGGTGGTCAAATGTAAGTTTGCTATCATCCTGGATGCCCAAGTCCCTCACGACTGATTGCATGCTTCGGACTTTGTTATTAATGTGATAATTTGTGGGACGTCACTCTCCCCAAAGTGGATGATGATGCATTTTTTGGCATTTAGTTTGAGGCCATGTTTCTGGCACTAGTCATTTGTTTGGGTGAGACCCTCTTGGAGGATGTCCACATCACCAGGGGAATTGAGGACAGCACCCAGCTTGCAGTCATCTGCAAACCTGAGCAGCCATAGCCCACCGGTTTTGGCCTGCACCTCAGAAAAGTATATCCCAAACAGCAGAGCCCCCAAGACCAATCCCTGGAGTACACTACTTGTTACAGGTTTACTGCTTGAGGTAGCCTCCCCTATTTTGACTAGGTGGGTTCTATCAGTGAGCCAGTGTGCTACCCATCTGTTAACATATGGATTGATGCCTAGTTGAGAAAGTTTATCTATTATACACGAGTAGAGAAATCATATTGAAGGCACTGGTCAGGTCAAAGTAGGCTGCCTGCACCATCTTCCTCTCATCCATGCCTTTGGTGACTGTCTCAAAGAAGTTGACCAAATTAAACAGGCATGACCTCCCCTTGACAAAACCAAACTCTGTGGGATTGAATGTTTGGTGGTTGCCATTGTCCTTGTTAATGAGGTCCATGGTAATCCATTCCATGGCCTTGCAGATCAGGTTAGTTAGGCTGATGGTTCTATAATTTCCTGGATCTCTGAATGTTCCACCTTTATGCAAAGGGATGACAGTGGCTGTCCTCCACTCAGCTGGGATGAAGCCGGTTCTCAGGCTTTGGTGCATAGGGTGCCTAATGGTGCTGCAAGTTCCTGCCTGAGTTCACGTAGGATGCAGCATGGGATGTTATTGGGTCCCATGGAAGCTGTATTTTTTGCCTTTGAGAGGGCAGTGATGACTTGCTCCCCAGAGATAAGGTGACGGGGAGGGGGGCAGCTGCTGGGGGATGTCCTGATTTACTGATGGGGATGACAGAGGGGAGAAGTTTTCACTGAACCTGTCTGTGAGCAGGTTGGCTATATCTACGGGGCTTGTGTACATGCTGTCCTTGACCACCAGTTCTAAGCAGGTCTGAGTGCTTACTTTGAGATTGCGGACATATGTGAAGAAGGCCTTATGATTGTCTTTAGTAAATATGGCCAGTTTGGACTCAAAGTTTGCTTTGGAGGATTTCACTAGTGCTCTTATTTGCTTGTTCAGGCTAAGGAGAGATTGCTTCCAGTTAGGCACCAGCTCCCTCTTGGTCCTCAACAGCAATTTTTTCCTTTTATTTTAAATTTATTGCAGATGTCCACCAGACAGGTTTACTCTTACTTGAGGAGGAGGATTTTGTCCTGTCTGGTATTCTTGATTCCATGCAGCTATATAAATGTTTGTATGGTACTTTGGTGTAGATTTGGACATATGTGCCAGGTCCTATAGAGGGGGTGGGGGCTGTGAAGCTGTTTATACCTTCCCCCAGGAGGTTGTAATCAGCTTTGGAGAAGTTCTTTTGTTTGGCCATAACTAGGAGGGTCAGATGAGATGGTGACTTTGAAATTGACTGCTTTGTTGTTGGATCTTACCAGGGAGGATGACACTGTAGGGATGCTGCAGTGGTTACACATGTTGATTAATACAAAGTCCAAGATATTATCACCTCTTGTGGGGGTGTCGACCAGCTGGTCCGAGACATTTGCATTGACGAAATCAAGGATTCTCTGGGCATTTGTGTTTTGGCATGAGTAGTTCTTCCAGCCTATGGTTGGATAGTTAAAGTTGCCCTGGATCAGGACAGAGGATTGAATCTTGATAGATTTGAAGAGGTCCAGATAGGTGGAGTGGGCATTATGAGTCAAACGTTCTAAATGGAGATCTCCATACAGCATGTAACAGGAAAGTTTCCCTTCTCCTTGCTGTAGTGCGATCTCGGAGTTGATATATTTAAGTAATGGGGGGTGCATGCAGGGGCTGCAGGGTGGCTTGCCCCTCTTGCAGAAACCTCCAGAATTTTTTTTGTATTTTTTTTTAGGTGTTCGAAGTATTAAAACTTTGATCATATGGTGTTGGCCATATGAAATTCAAAGTTCTAAGACTTGGATCATCTAAATGTGACCTATATATATATATATATATATATATATATATATATATATATATATATATATATATTCCATACATTTGGTCGAATTACACTTAGTCAAAAATGATACCAGGCATTGCACTTCACTGAAAGCTCACTTGACTGAAAGCTCACTGGGTCAATGTTCATTTGGTCGAAAATGGAATATAGCCCCTGCCCGACTGTAGTGCAACCCTGGAGTGAGAATATTAAACAAGGGGGGGGGTGTGGAGGGCACCACCCCCCACATAATTTTAATGTATTCACTATTATAAGAAGGTATAGCCATTAGAAATGCATTGATATGTATATCTTTAGTAAAAACTATTGGCATAATGTGGGAGGTGTGCCCCCTACACCCCCCTTATTTAATATTCTCAATCCAGGGTTGCAGTGCAGTGAGGCAGGGGCTATATTCCAGTTTCGACCAAATGAACTTTGACAAAGTGAGCTTTCTGTCAAGTGAGCTTTCAGTGAAGTAAAATGGCTGGAATCATTTTCGACTAAGTGTAATTCGACCAAATGCATGGAATATATATATATATATATATATATATATATATATATATATATATATATATATATAAAGTGTGTGTGTGTGTGTGTATACACACACACACACACACACACACACACACACACACACACACACACACACACACACACACACACACACTGTGTATCATTTTTAGAACAATGTCAGCATAAAGGCTATACTCCATGTCTGCATGACTGCATTTTACAAATTCTTTTAAGTGATAACACCTAACAGGGTGGCAGGCTACGTGCATGAGGAAATGAGAAGCAATGCATCTCAACATATGTAATACACACAACTGTTTAGTTGTACTTCTCAGATGTACCCAAATTTAAAAATTGCTTTTAAATGAGACATTAGTCAATCTACATCAGTTAATATTGCCTCTAGCACTGCCAAATAACACCCCACAGGAAATCTAACTGAAAAATGCAAGACTACATGGTAGAAGATGTTATGTCTGACACTTTCTGCAGTTGGCAGATAGCTGTGACAGTGAATCTCTCAGCTTACAAGTTCTATCAGCTATGTGCCTTTCTTTAAAAAAAGTACAAAACTAACTTTCTCATAGCAGTTTCAGACTGCCACCTTTCATGTCAAGCTAATAAAAAATAACATTCTAAAACTGGCAAGCAGCATTACTTGAAGTAATATAATGCATGCAGTTTAAAACTGTATTGTTAATTTACAATAATTATTACTTTAAAAACAGAAACTAACATAATGTCTGCCTAATTATATTTTGACTGGTTTCTTGTGGTGATTTCTAGAAGTGTTTTAAACTATTAAAAGTAAAGGTACTCTTTTAAATTGTTTAAAATCATAAATACTTTATTATGTTGAAGCTGTATTTATTGTAACAAAGTTAAAATCTACTAGTTCTCATTTTCTTCAAGTTTGCTTTAAAAGTCCATGACAGTTTCAAAATTGTTTAAACAAAAATACTTCATATTTAATACTTTTTAAATTCTTAATAGCATATTTTTCTGCCTTTCAGATTGTTGTTTTTATAAATAAAATATATGCCTTTGTCAGTTAGTTCAGATGAAACATCTTAAGGTTCTGATATTTGGACTGTAGTTAAATTCCACTTCACATATTTACAGTTTAGAGCACAATGTTCAAACCATACCTAATAGATTCAGAATACCTGCACTGTCATTCTGAGAATATTGATTCCTATCTCTTGCTTCTGTTGCCAGCAGAGGTGTTTTATTCCAAGCTAATTTAAATGAAGCATGCAAGAGAATTACATTTAGAGATGAGGTCATGTAAGCACAATCTGCATGTCCTGTAATACAAATTATAAATGACATGTCTGGCATAATTGTATAGAAAGGGATTGTTTGCCAGAGACTGCACTGTACTGATTTTCCCTCCCATAGGGCCAGCTGATATTTATAGGTAGGTAGGGTCCATTCTCCAAGTAGTCAGCTGACTAATGATTGACAGATAAGATGGGCAGGATCATAGCTGTCAACCTCCCATCTTCAAAATGACACTAACCTTAATAATGTGGAACAAACGGGCAAAATGTGGAACACATACTCATGGCTTACTAACAACTTCGACCAGGAAGGTCATAGGATGCTTATAAAATAACCTTTTAATATATTAATATGATTAATTTCTATTTACTATGAATATCAGTTAAAACAATTCTAACACTGAATGTGTGATAGACCTTTTCAATGTGGAACTTCTAGGAACATAAACTTTTTAAGAACCCAAATGAGGTATGCTCCTCGTAATGAGGTACACTTGAGAGGTATGGGCAGGACATCCATGGTGAATGGAGTGGAGTTATGGATAAGACTGAGTAGAAGAGGGCTGATCAGGATAGGACTAGTAAGTTGAAGGCAGAGCTGAAGAATGGTAATACAAACTGAGCTAAAAGTTTCTGTGTGGTGCAAAACTGTGAGTGTCACTCTGGCCTTCACAATGTGAAAGCAAGAAACTGAGCTAACGTAAACATAACGAAATATAATCTGTGATACTGAGGTAAACCCCTGGATGGGCGCTAGATTAAGTTCGCTGATCGCTGCTTGGATGGTAAACTAGAATGGTGTAATACATTCTAGAAAACAAGTATATGCATACAAAGAAAGAATGACCTGTTTAGATCAAATTTAAAATAAACAAAAGCAGCAAAAAGGAAAAAAAAAAAAATAAAATATATATATATATATATATATATATATATATATATATATATATAGATAGATAGGTACATGTAAAGATATACATAAATATCATAAATAAGGATATTTTGCCATTTAAGGTTATGCATGGATGAGGGGTGTAGCCAGAGAATATACTTTCATAATCGTGTTCCTATTGCTGCACCCCCCAACTCTCCTGTCATTTGGAAAATGGAAACATTCCCCCCATTAACAAATGTTTGCATCACTTTCCCTCTAAAACCATTAAACAGATATTTTTTTCAATCTATGAAACTCTTATTGGAGGCAGTAATTTAGATAGTTGTAGACAAAGAATAGGTTAAATAAGCCATGTTTTCTCTAATAATATATAGAAATCTGTACTCAGCAGAGTACAAAGAGTATGCTTAGCTAAGGACAAGGAAACCAGTGTTATTAACAGCAAGTTAAAATATTTCTTGGGCAATTAACTAGTGTTGTTCTCATCTGACCACTTTTTTATCTTTTAATGCAGTATTTGTCACAGGAGAGAATCAATTACTTAGTGGTCTGTAGTAAAATAAATACAATAATGTGCTAATAAACATTAAAGAAGTGAGAAGGACAAGGGTGACAGGCTTCATAATTCTCTATTTTAACAGAATTTTTTCATACTAAGCTCTCTGCTTAAAACAGTGCCACCTTTTCTTAGATATTAGATGACAGCACAACCAAGAAAACAAAATGACTTAAGTAACCATATCTGACTATCATATGAAAATGCATGGGATAGAAACATGTGTCTGTCTAGTCCCATATGAACAGCTTGCATTTAAGTAAAAGAATAAAGTAGAACACTTCCTGAATGGTTATTTTACTGTTATTTTTGTCGTTAACTAAAGCTGCTGTTTGTAGGGTGAGGCGCAACATTTTAGAATTAATGCGATGCCAGCTCAGTGATCACTCATTTGCACAGTGAGTCATATGACTATCTGTCTTTCAGTTTTTCTGTATGTGTGTGTGTGTGTGTGTGTGTGTGTGTGTGTGTGTGTGTGTGTGTGTGTGTGTGTGTGTGTGTGTGTGTGTGCAGGACCCAATACTGTAATGCCCAACTCTTTGAAAATTAAACTATGACTCTAAGAAAGACACAGCAAATTTTAAACATCACTATTACCGTATTAAGCTGTTTTTGCAGAATGTGCTTCACTTCCTGCATCTCATCCTCAGTCATCTCAACTCTACGTTACACTTTCAGATTTAGAATTGGACTTGGTGCATGTATCAAAGAGTTAATAAAGGAAAGATAAGTGTCCAAAGAGATATTCATGTTTCCCTTAGGAAAAAGTTGCTATTTATATGCGGTGCATAAGGGACCGGCTCTGTGCATCAGTGCTCTTATTTATTTGTTTTAATTTATTGCATTTGTTTACTGGGAAGGTCTGCTGGGCCTCGGTGAGCCCATTTTCAGTGGAGGACTGGGGAGAAAAGCTCTGCATAGATTAAGCAGTACATATATGAAATAAACAGTACAGAGTATATACAGTCACAATGCTCGGAATAGTATGAGCACAGGTGCAGATTTACAGGACATATTTATATTGTGAGTCGAGTTACAAGAACTAAACAGTACATACATGAAATAACACACAGTATAAAGTATAATCAGTCACAATGCTTGGAATTGTATGAGCACAAAGTACACATTATTTACATGCACAGTACATATTTGCATTGTACAATTCCATTAATACAGATAATAAGATTACAGAGAGTATTAGTTGTGTGAGTATTAAATGATGGAGGTTTATAGGCATGATCAGTGGAATTTTATAAAGACAGAGATGTGCATATGAAGTCAGGTTATGGTAAGTCAGAGATAGAAGAGAGTGCCGGTATAAGATGGAATAAGGTAGGGATGATAGTCGGAATCAGGTTTTGGAGAGGGTTGTAGTGGCACATTCACAAAGCCAGAGAGAGGAGTGGTGTTGTCTGAGAGAGTTCATAAAGTGAGGAGGATTGCTGGTGGGAGGGAGTTCCACAGTTCTGAGACAGTGAAATAGTAGAGTATCTGACGCGCTGAGTGATTTGGCTTATCTACTTTCAGCAGCAGTTTGTTTTCTGATCTAAGAGGTCTGTTTGGGTGATTCATGGTCAGCAGGGAAGAAAAAGAAGGGCAAGCTGTTGGTTTATATATAAGTTTATGTGCAGTAGTTAGTTGTAGATAAGTGAGATGGTGCGGAAGTTTGATTCAGTCTAATTGACGTAGGGATAAACAGTGGTGGGCTGAATATTTTGCATTTGTTACAAATTTAGCAATCTTACTGTACCATGCGTCTAGTTTGGATTTCAGGGAGGATTAGATGTTGGCAAGGATTGGGACACCATATAAGAGAGAAGGTAGCAGGATGGATGAGGCTAGGGCCTTTTTTGCAGTGAGATTAAGGAAGGTGTTGTGTCTGCAGAGAATACCCAGTTTTGGTGTGGTTTTTTGATATTGCTGTGGATATGTAGATCGAATGTTAGGTTGTCATCTATGATGACACCTAGCAGTTTAGTACTTTGAACAACTTCAATGATAGTGTTGTTTTGGGAATGGACAAATAGTTCATTTTTGTTAATAGGGGTGTTTTGTGAAGGGTGAATATTAGCAGTTTAGTTTTATTGGGGTTTAGACCAAGGTGGTTATTGGGCATTCAAGTTTCATTTGATGTAAAGTCATTTTGGGTAAGAAGTTGTAGCTCAGATGTGGATTTGCCAGTGCAGATGATTGTGGAATCATCTGCATATTGGATGACAGTGCCTTGAGTATGAGTGGCATGGAAGTTGTTAATGAATATGCTAAATAGGAGGGGGCCCAATATGGATCCTTGGGGCACACCTGTAGTAGTGTTTAGGAATGGAGAGAAGGAGTGTTGCCATGTGGTGGATTGTTTCCTATTGGAGAGATAGACTAAGAACCAATTTAAGGTAGGAGGTGAGATACCCAAGTTGGAGAGTTTGGATAGAAGAAGGAGATTGGATACCATGTTGAAGGCCTTTGAGAAGTCAAGGAAGAGTGAGGAGACAAAGTAACCAGCATCACATGACCTATTTACTGTGTCCATAAAGGAAACAAGAGCTGTGCTAGTACTGTGACCTGGCCTGAAACCTTTCTGCATGGGAGAAAGGATTTGGTTAGCAACCAGATGGCTGAGAAGCTGGTAGTGATCACAGTTTTCTAATATTTTGGAAATGGAGAGAGAATAGTGATTGGTCAGAAATTCAGATATCAGAGTTGTTGCCACCTTTATGAATTGGAAGAACATAAGTTTTCTTCCAGACATGTGATACAAGGGACTCTTGAACTGATCTATTACGGATTATGCTGACAGGGTAGGTAATGGAGTTTGCAGAGAGTTGTAGTAATTCTGCTGGTAGGTTGTCTGGTGCATTAGTACAAGGTTTCAATTTGAGAAGGATTTTTTTTTTTATAATGGTGGTAGATATAGGTGAGAGGGTGAAAACAGCTAGAGAGGAAGTTGAGGAGTGTGATGAAGAGGGTTCAGCTAGATTGGCTTTTATTTTTGGGAAGGTGATGGTGAGTTTAGCTACAGTGTCAATGAAATATGAGTCACAGAGTGAGGCTATTTCAGAGGGAGTTTTGTCTGGATTGGGGCAGAGATTATTATCTGAGTCTGGATGAAGTAGAGAATTAATTGCAAACCAGCATTTCTTAGGGTTTAGTTTATGTTGATCTTGAAGAGTTTGGAAGTGCTCGTTTTTGTTATTAATGATTAGTCATTTTGTCTGATTCTGTAGCTGTTTATATTGACTGGAGGTCCAATGGATTTTTAACTTTTTGCCAAGCTGTCCAACCTATATCTCTTTCGGTCATGATTTGCTTTGTAGGCTTGGTAAGCCAGCTGGCATACTTAGCCTTTACTCTTTTTTGATGGAGTGGGGCTAAACTATTTAAGATCCTAATAAATGTTAAATTGAAGAATTCAACAGCATTGTCGAGAGGGATAGTTTTTAATGCTGCCCAATTGATACTTTGTAATATTTCATTGAAGGTGATATGGCAGAACTGACAAAGGTCTCTGGTTTGCTTAAATTGGTGTTTATTAGGAACAGGAGTAGATTTGTGTACTATGAAGGCAAACGAGTGGTCACTAATGGTGTTTGGTAGTATACTAGAGGAAGAGATGTTGTTAGGCTCAGAAACCAGGATCCAGTCCAGAACTGAGCCTGTGTTGTTATTAATGTTGGGTCTGGTTATATTGTTGATTAGCTGGGTGTAGTCGTATAGGTTGATACTGGTGGGAGGGTGCTGATTACATATGTCAAGCTAGTTAATGTTAACGTCCCCTAAGATGATAATTTCATTTTTGGTACTGGTAGTTGTCCAGGCATGGATGTCTTATAGTATAGGAATACTACTGCCTGGCAGGATGTATACGACCACGATACAAAGGCTTTTACAACTGTTAAGTTTGAGGAAGGCTAGTAATATCCCTGCTGTGGAGAATTGTGGGACAGATTTTGTGTACAGAACAACAGTAAATATGTTTGGGTAAATCAAGGTGACACCATCCCCTTTTTTCTGTACTCTATCTTTTCTGAGGCAAGCATAGCTAGAGGGTACGAATTCAGCATCTTTGATATATGGTTTTAGCCAGGTCTCTGTAACTGCAGTGAAGTCAGGTTTATTTTGGGTTAACCAGGCATGCAAGTGTGGAATTTTATTCCTTAGGCTTTGAAGATTAATTGTTGTGAAGTTTTGGGATGTTAAGAGGTTGGGGGATTTGTAAGTGGTGGTGGAGGGACCAGGATTTGGATGCATGTCTCCACATTGAATTAAGTTGCAGTCAGTAGGGAGAGCTACAGGTTGAAATTTCTTTCTAGTTCTATGGTGGCAATATAGAGTAAGGTTACTAGACTGGTTATTTTGAAGGGAGAGGAATTTTAGTTTCATCAGTAAGATTATATTTGTTGGTCTTCATAAGCAGAAGCACAAAATACACTTACGTAGTATTTCTGTGACAGCAGATCATGCCGTCATTATCATACCGGATAACTACTGAAACATCATTCAATAGTATTTTCCTTGAGTTAAAGGACCATTGGCATATCAGAACTTAACAAATTATATAAACATTATTTCTTGATCTGTTTTAGGTTCATTTTAGCAGTCTGTCTCTGCATTAGAAAGATCTGTAAGTCTAAATCTGTAATTCCATTACATAGTTGCACTGCTTTTTGTCATTTAAGTGAACTAACTGCTGGTATTAAACCCTAATTTCTTTCGTATGTGTTAAGATTGTGTGGCAGGCTAGTTCAGGACTTGTGTTTGCATCAAGGCATGTCCAGGCCAACCATTAACACAGTTAATTGTCTGATATGTTTCCCTCCCTGCCAGCCTGTTCTAGTTGTGTTTTTAAACGCAGTATGTTTGATGCCTTCCATCCCATATGATAATTTGACAACACAACACCTTCCCTCTCCTCATTTGTTGGCTGTTGTCAACAAGCACAAAAGTATCATTTTGGAAAGTCTTTCCCCTTAAGCTATTCACTAGGGTAAGTGGACTTTGATATAATTGCTTAGAAAATGGATGACCTGTGGATCTCATGCTGATTGGAGAAGGAAAGTTCTCCAAGAGGGTGTTAATCTACAGGTAATGCCTTCTGAAAAATGAGTCTGCATTGGAGCTCAGACTAAAAAAACTAATGCCAGCCATTATTTTACACTTGCTAAGCAGTACTTTTGCTGTTAGCAAGTGTAAAATATATAAACAAAATGAAAATTAAAAAAAAATGTGTAGGTGTGTGTGTGTGTGTGTGTGTGTGTGTGTGTGTGTGTGTGTGTGTGTGTGTGTGTGTGTGTGTGTGTGTGTGTGTGTGTGAGTGTGAGTGTATGCATGCATGTCAGTGACAGTGAGATCAATCAAGCCATTATTTTTCACTTGCTCACTTGCTAAGCAGCTCTTTTCCTGTTTAGTGAGTATAAAAACTAAACGAAACAGAAAAAAGTGTTTATGTCTGTGTGTGTGTGTGTGTGTGTGTGTGTGTGTGTGTGTGTGTGTGTGTGTTTACGTTTCTGTCTGTGACTGTATGCATAATTGCGCGTATAAATGTGAGACGTATGAGTGACAAAGAGATAGAGAGTGAAAACTGAAAGCATTCGAGCGCTGGCAGCAGCAGCTGTTAACAGACTTATGTACTTCTTGACCTCTTAGCTCAAGATATCAAGATAAAGACTAAAATAAAGGGGAAACAAAGGCTCAAAACAGAAACATCTTTTAAATAATGCTGTTATAAAAATCACAGAGTTGATTGAATAAAAGGACTGTATTAGCATGCATTTTCTGAAGTGCAAGTGTCTGTGTGTATGAGAGACGGATGGACGAGTTGGTGCAGCAATAAAGAAGTTTGCATGCCTCTCAAACATTTAGCTCAAAAAATCTGGATAAAGCTGGAAATAAAGAGGGAACAAAGGCTCAAAAATAGGAATAGATTTTAAATGTTGCTGTTATAAAATTATAAAGTAACAAGTAACAGGATATGTCTTAACATTAATTTTCTGAAGGAATAAAGTCTGAAAGTCAAATGTATGTCATTATTTAGTGACTTCAATCCCCAATCAAGGGCAAAAAAACAAAGCATTTTAAGATTAAGGGACCAAAAAAATAAAGTAAATATCTAGATATTAAAAAAATTATATATTTTGGATGTAAACTGCTTCCTCCAACACAATTTATATATACTACAGCAACTTTGATACATTAGGTGGAGGAACTGTTTTACATCAAAATGATATAAAAAATACTATAGTAATAAAAAAAAAAAATAAGTAAAACAATTTTACAAACAGCCCATTCTCTAAGCACAATAATGCCCACCAGGGTGTGTGTGTTACTGTGGAAATAACACCTTTCCAGAGCCTCAGAATACCCCTGGGCAGGCAATATTTCCAGGGTCAATATTAGATCATCGAAACAGCAGAAATTCAAATGATCTAATATTGAACCCAATATCACGAACGCTGAAAACAGTGAAGCTGCACAAAACCGAATTCTTTCCTAGGGAAAGAATTTTGTTGACTGTTGTGGCTTCGCTGTTTTCAGAGATGTGATGAAAAGTTATGGATTGGGTTAAGGTAAGTGTGTGATTGTGCGGACATTCGGTTTAGGGTGTGGGTTGGGTGAGTTAGGGTGCGGGTCAGGTAAGTGTGCGATTGTGACAGAATTTGGGGTTGGGCGGGTGAGGTGAGTGTGCAATAGTGAGATTTTGGGGTTAGGGGCAGGTTACGTGAGTTAGTGTTAGGGCGCGGGTGAGATGAGTGTGCGATAGTGACAGACCTTAGGGTTAGGGTCTGAGTTAAGGTAAGTGGATAGATATTAGTGTGCAGTGTAGTGTAGGGTTAGATGTAACTTTTAAATGTATGTGTGTGGATTGCTGCTTTTTAGTGTGCTTGTGGTGTGAGTGTGTTTCTCGGAACCGCATTTGCGCAGTTTTGCATGATTTTGCGAATAGAGCAGCATCGGACAGCGCCGCTTAAATGGGTTTAAACTATTCCCGGCTCTACAAAGTCTGCTCTTCACTTTTTCCCTTAGAACTGTTCTAAATCTCAAAGTAAGCACTCTATTTTCATTCTAAAGCCCTGCAGTTGCTCGTATAAGTAATCTTATAAGTAAGCACTAATAAACTAAAGCACTACACCCTCTTATACTCCCTTAAAGTACTTGGCTCCTTATTTGTCCTTTTTGATCAGTCAAAAAGTAGTTCCTTATACTATTCTGGCATGTCCAAAAGTCAGTTTCGGGTTTACTCTCCAGTCCAGCTGGTGAATCTGGGAATCTTGAGGCAATGTTACAACTGCCTTATGTACACAGACCACCCTCTCCTCCTCTCAACAAGCTCAAATATATGTGAGAGATGCAACTATATAGCCAAACTGGAGGCTGAGCTCTCTCAACCCAGTACTGGCACAGTCAGTCAGGTGGAGAAGGTAACCACACACACCACAAATCCAGTCTCACATAGACTTATTGCAACAGCAAACCAAACACATAAACACACAAAAACATACTCGGAGGCTCTAAATAAAAATCTTCCCAAGCAGCAGAGACCTCCAAAGCAGACATCCAAGCAACCGCTACCCCACAACAATACCTACATATCACATAGTTCACAAAGTCAGTGTGCCACACAGTCACAGCCCTTAAGGCTAAACAACACAACTAATACACTTGTAATAGGTGACTCTATTTTCAGACACACTGACGTCCCACTCACCAGGCTGAACAAGGAGAAGATCACTGTAAGCTGCCTGTCGGGTGCCAGGATCCGCCACATAACACAAGCACTCAGGTCACTCCAAAGCAAGTACAAATATGACTCCATCATTGTCCATGCTGGTGTGAATGACCTGAGACATACCTCCCTGGACTACATGAACAGAGACATAGAGGAGCTCTCTGATCAGGTAGCCCAGGCCGGTATGACCCTGACCTTGAGTAGCATCTTACCCTCACCAAGAATGATGCCACAGTATAAAGACAAAATGATCAATTTTAACAATTGGCTAAAGTATTGGTGTCATTCAAAGGGGATCCAGTGTCTGTCAGCCTGGGATGACATGCTCGACAAGCCACGTTGCTTCGCTAGGGACGGCTTGCACCTGTCTCTCCTGGGCTTTTGAATATTGGCTAAGGCTCTTGCCACCCCCATAGTGCCTTTTTTAGGCAAGGCTCAAAAGACAAACCCACCTCCATAGACAACACAAGGAAAAAGAAACTAAGGGTAATGCTGCTCAACGCCAGAAGTCTAAACCTCAAGATGCACCCACTCAAGGCTCTCCTCAGTATGGAGAATATCGATATCTGTGCAGTAACAGAAACCTGGTTCAAGTCTCCCGAGAGCGCCCCAGCACTACCAAGTTATACCTCATGCTTTTCAGCCCCAAAACTCAGACCGAACCACAAAAGGAGGGGGAGTATCTATATTCATCAAAGATACCCACACCTCCAGGTTAGTGGCACTGCATGAAGCATCAGAGACCATCCATGTGCAACTAACAGTGGGCAAAACTGCTTTTCAGTTTGTAGCCTGCTACAGACCACCCTCCCAAACTCAGGAACCCCACTCATCTTTCTGAGAACACTGGAGAATATGAAGGTCTCTCCAAACACCATCATATTGGGTGACTTCAGCTACCCAAACATAAACTGGGAGCACTACTCAAGCCCCAACACCCTCACCCAACGCTTCCTAGAATTTATAAACTCAAATGCTATGGAACAACTGGTCACCACTCCCACAAGAGGGGAAAACATATTGGACCTGATCATCACTAACATGGGGATTCTATGCTCCATACCAGAGGTATACCCCTCATTGGTAAGATCTGACCATAAATTAATCTCACTGGACATCCATATCCCGTCCCCACCCCCAGCCAAGGAAATCACAGTGAAGAACTTCTCAAAAGCAAACTTCACACTTCTCAAAACCAAGGTGGAATCCTTCAAAGCCCCCGGGCCAGTGGAAAATACGGCCCAAACCGCAGAATCCTTTACAGACGCATTCTATGGACACCTACAGGAATGCATGGATCGTGCTATCCCAAATAAAACCAAGACTCACTCCTCCAAAGGCAGGAGACCTGTCTGGTGGACCCCAGCCATAAATAAGCTATACAACAGAAGGAGGAAGCTACTACATGATAGAGCAAAATCCCAACAAGGGAAGGCATCTCTGATCAGTACTAGCAAGAAACTACGATCCCTCATAAAATTATCTAAGGCCAGCTTCGAAAGAAAAATTGCACAAGACGCTAAAGATAATCACAAGGCCTTCTTTAGTTATGTCAGGAACCTGTGTGACAACTCCCAGATATGCTCTGAGTTAGTGCAAAATGACAAAAAATACACTGAACCCACAGACATTACCAACATCCTGGCAGACAGGTTCAGTGCAAACTTCTCCACCCCTCCCCCCCAAAAGAGCAAATGTCTATCCCAACAGAGTGTAACCTCCCTGACATCACAGATGCACAGGTGAGAGCTGCCCTCTCCAAAGCAAAAAACACAGCATTAATGGGACCGGACGGTGTCCCGGGCTGCGTCTTACATGAGCTCCAAGAAGAATTGAACCCTCACATAAATTCACTGTTCAATCTCAGCCTTACTACAGGATATGTACCCAAGGAATGGCGTACAGCAACAGTGGTCCCACTCCACAAAGGTGGTGCCACAACGGACCCCGGAGTCTATCGCCCTATAAGCCTGACTAGCCTGCTCTGCAAAGCTATTGGGCCTATCATCATGGAACTCATAAACAAAGACATTGGGAACCTCCAAACACTGGATCCTACCCAATTCGGCTTTGTTAAGGGCAGATCTTGCCTCTTGAACCTGGTCGACTTCTTTGAAACAGTGACCAAAGCCATAGATGAAGGGAAGGTAGTCCACACAGCCTACCTGGACCTCGCAAAAGCCTTTGACACAATACCCCACTCGGGCATCATAAATAAGCTCACCAGCTTCAATATCAACCCCTATGTCACAAGATGGGTTGCAAACTGGCTCAGGGATAGAACCCACATGGTCAGAATTGCAGGTGCCATGTCAGACTCTAAACCAGTTACAAGTGGCGTCCCACAAGGCTTAGTCCTGGGACCTCTCTTGTTCGGTATATATTTCTCTCAGGTACAGGCTAACATGGGAAGACTATGGCTGACCAAGTTCGCAGATGACTGCAAACTGGGTGCCATAATCGACTCACCAACTGACACAAGCATCCTCCAAAAGGGTCTCACAGAGATGGATAACTGGTGCCAGAGCCATGGCCTAAAGCTAAATGCCAAAAAGTACATAGTCATCCCCTTTGGGAAAAACAAAGTGCCCACAAATTTCCACATAGGTGGTAATCCATTAAGTACAGAAGAAGTAATTAGGGATTTGGGGATCCAAGTAGATAGCAATCTCTCCTTTGACAATCACGTTGCCAAAGTGGTTAGAAAGACCTTCTATATAGCCCACCTTATCACGAAAGGGTTCACATCTAGATCAAGAGAGGTCATTGTGCCCCTCTACTCATCACTCATCAGGCCCAAAATTGAATACAATGCCCCATTTGGGATGTGCCTTACCCGACACCTGCAGCAACTGGAAAGACCCCAAAAGTACCTCACCAAGAGGATCAAAGGACTCAAACAGATGTCCTATGCAGTTAGGCTAAAGAAACTCCAGCTCTACTCAGTTGCTTACTGCCTACTCAGAGGTGATCTGTGCCTGACGTATAAAGCCATGTCCAAACCAGAATTAATAGACATGCTCCACCTCAGGAAATCCAAATCCCTTAGAGCTATACACTCCAGGGACTTAAACCTCAGCACAGAAATAAATAGGACATTTTGGAGGGACAGATTCATATCCCAGAGGCTCCCCTCACTCTGGAACAAAATCCCAATCCATGTTAGGCAGATCCCGTCAATGACCCTCTTCAAGAGAAATCTTGACGAGTGAATGGGAGATCGTAGGTTTACCCCTGGGATCTCTTCTGTGTCCCTACTAGACAGAGGCACAGTAAACTAACCTTAAAAGGGCTATCTTCTGTGATCTACTATACAGAGGCACAGTCAACTAATCTAAACGGGTGGCGAAAGCCAAACACACTCTGGCTAGGCTTATAAATGCCCTAGGGCAGATAACCTAGTATCAGCCTATGAACCTATGAACCTATGAACAACAAATTTTTTCCCTGGGAAAAATTTCTCTGTTTTGAGGTTTCGATATTGTTAGGGTTTGGGTTTTGCAGTTCAACGTTACGGCATTCGATAATGAGCCGTTTTGATGATCTGATATGGACTCATATTTCCACAGTAATGCACACCCTGTTAGGCATTATTGGTTGCTTGATACCAAGTGCACTGACACTACCTGCATTGTTTTAACTGCAATTAGTGAATTTTTCTTTAATTGGTTTATTGGTTCCTTTTAGAGGCTGAAGATGGATTGCAATCCAGTTATGGGTATTACGTGCTACAGAAGTTTAAAGTCAAGTGCCTCACTATTGCTTTGTACATTCTATTGACCTTTTTCTTGCTTATTTTCTGTATTATAAAAAAGGTAATGTAATACAACACTGCACATTGTGAAGTTCCGTACAGATGCTGATATTTAAAGCCGTACGTTTTTCCATACAACCTACTCCCACAATTTGCATTGCATTTTAAGTGTTCAGTAGTTGTGCAAGGAGCTCTGGTTCGTGCTAAGCTGCACACTGCATTTTGTTTATAGAATAGATTGTATGTTTTATGCAGCATCTCAAGTAAATCTTCCTCAAACTCAATGCCTCTTCAGACCACATTTGTAAGCAGCTGGAATGATGGATTTGTATTTTCTAACCTTATCTTTAGCCAGCCTACTTGAAATAAGCATCCTGAGACAATGTAGAACTTTTTTCATGTTTACTGACAACCACCTCCTATTTTCAGCCAGTAAATACAGTGTGAGAGAACTGCAGTTATATAATGTTACTAGGGGTAAAGCTCACTTACAAAGCGACAACAAATAACAAGCTAGTTGTCAGTACCGCACAACTCAATACTAAATAAAGTAAAAACACAGGTCGGACAAAAGACACAGACATATACTGATGGTCTTAAACGTAACCTTCACACCTAAACCTCAAAGGCCTTGTAATTGTAACTGAAGAAACAAGACCCTCAGCAACCTATGGAACACATCACAAGCAGCGCCTACCATTAACTAACTCAATTCAAAGGCTCATAAGGCAGACCACCATACATTCCAATATCCTAGCTATAGCTGACTCAACAGTAAGAAACACCAATGCCACACTCACCAAGCTGTGCAAAGAGAGGGCCGTGGTTAGTCACCTATCAGGTGATAGGCTTCGCCACATCATGCAAGCATTTGAGGCCTTGTGCCAGAAGTACACATATGAACAGTCATAATAGATATGGGTGTAAATGACTTGAGATGTCCCTTCCTGGACGATATGGAGAGAGACATGATGCACCTAGCCCTTGAGCAGAATTCTACCATCACCAAGAATTACTATCATCATTCTGCAATTAGAAATACTCAGTCTAGACATGTAAACTTCTTCTGTGACATCAACAGAATGGTGTGGAAGGGCAACTATATCTCACAGAGTATACCCCTGCTGTGGAACAGACTCCCCATCTACATAAAATAAAGTTTATCCATGTCGATATTCAAGCACAACTTAGATATATGAATGGGAAACAGAACATTTACCTCAGAACTTTCTCCTGTACTACATTTTTTGTCATGCATGGACCCCCTCAATGAGCAGAAGATTATCGATTTCAACAATTGGCTTAGCTTTTAGTGTCATTTAAGGGGGGAACAATATATATATATATATATATATATATATATATATATATATATATATATATATATGTATATATATATGTGTGTGTGTGTGTGTGTGTGTGTGTGTGGGTCACTTCTAAATTTTGAAGTTTTGAATTTCTTATAGTTGAGACCATAAGACTGAAGTTTTGAAACTTCAAAATGTAAAAATAAAAAAAATAATAAAAATAAAAAAAATCTTTCACCCCCCCCCACACCCTCTGCTAATTAAATATACCAACTCCAAGATTGAACTACAGAGAGGAAAACAATAAATATACTGTTCCGTGCAGTACAGCGATCTCCATTTAAATGAGTTGAAGTTTCAAAACTTCAATATTTTCATCTCAATCATAACAACCATAAGAAATGTGAAGTTTTGAAATTCAAAATTTAGAAGTAGATCTATATATATATATATATATATATATATATATATATATATATATATATATATATATATATATCATCCTGCATACACCTCACCTCAGCCAAGGCTTTTGTATATTAGCTAAATCCTTCTCCACCCCAACGGCAATGTCTATCTACTCAGGTGTCCAACATAATAAAGCAGGATCTGGATAACATTAAGTTATTGCTGTTCAATGCTAAGAGCCTTAACAAAAAAAATTCACTTGTTACAATCACTTCTTACCTTGAAAAACATCATGGAGACCTGTTGAAGACGTTAAAAGCAATTCTTCAGTGCATGGTGTCAATGTCTATCACATGATCAGGCCTACTGCATTTCAGGACTTGATAGACAAGATAATGACCTGGCACTCCTCCACGTCCAACTTAGTATCAACACTCCCCCCATATATTATAACTAACTAAAGGGCCCCGTCTGTGTCTCCGTCTGTTAAGCCAACGTCATTCTCTTATAGGATCTCAAACAACTCCTCAATAAACTGGGAGACTTATGCATCCTCAAATATTAATGACCAGAGATTTCTGGACTTCATCAATAGAAACTCCCTGGACCAGGTAGTTTTCACCCTCCTCAGACGCCATAACATCTTGTGTCTGATCTTACCAGTACAGGGTAGCATTGCACCTCACCAATTGTAACTTTCTCTATGGTCAAATCAGTCTATAATGCTATCACATTCACCATAAGACTGAAGACTGAAGCCTGAAGCATCTTCCAATACCTCAGTATTCAGAGATTTTGCAAAGGCTAATCTCCTAAAACTGACTGATAACCTGGGTAAACTCAAATGCTCCTTCCATCTAGATCCAAAAACGATCAGTCATCATTGTTCTGTCCAAAAACACCTCTCTCACTCATGTTTCCTTCACCATAGTTTTGAAAACATCTCCATTCCGTGTGCACAACCATCCACGGGTAAGCACACTAACAGTGGTAACACTAGCAGAATTAACTTACAAGACAGTAGGTTACCGCGTTTTCAAAACTATGGTGTAGGAAACACAAGTGAGAGAGGTATTTTTGGACAGAACAACGATGACCGATCGTTTTTGGATAAATATGCTGATATTAACCTCAGCGACTGGCTTAATAGAAGTTTTAGCATTTCCGAGGCTCGGGAACATGGACACAAAAAGCAGGACACTTCCTATGCTGATAAATGTAAGCTGCTAAAAAAGTTTATGCTAAAATTTAAAAATTTAAATCTTGACAACTGTTTTTTAGCGGAATGTATAAAAAGGAAACGTGCCTAAGGATCTTAGGCTAAACAAGTTTCCAAATGATACTGTCATGGGTTCAACTTTGTATAAAGAAATTGTAGAAATTTTAAATAACTGTGGTTTAGCTTTAATGAAAGCTATGATTAATAACAACAACAAGTTAATTGATGAGTTGAATGATAAGATAGAAAAGCTGAACAAAGAAATATGTGAAGATTTGTTGTTTACAGTTAGAGAATACAAATGTAATTATTTTAGGGTTTTTAATGATGTTGATAACATCTTGGTCAAAAATCATAAAAGAAAGATGGCTAAATTAGATAGGGATGGGTGGGCTTATGAGCATCAACAGGCCTATCCCTTGGGGCACCAAAGTGAACAGTTTAGGGATTTTAAGAGGAAAGTGTATTCACATGCTAAACATCACAATGCTGGGTCTTATCAGTGGAAACAGCAGCATAATAATGATTTACAGATGGACGATGATTTATATAAACATAACTATAATGAGGAGTTTAGTGAACATGAAGTCCCTTTAGGACAGAACGGACCCAGAGGATCCGAACGGATACGCAATTTACCTTCTCATCCAACATACGCACAGGTTACAAACAAACACACTCAGAGGTACCAGGGGAATCACCATTATTGATGGAAACTGATATAACACCATTGTTTGACAATATCAGTGTAGATATAAAGACAGAAAATGAATATAGTGGGATAAATTCTTCCAATATTCACAAAAGTGTCATAAACCAACAAGATGGAGGTTTTTCCATTTACAACTACACAGATATTAGAATTGAGGATAGACATTTTTCGTTATTTAAGAAGGGCTTCACTTTTGTTCCAACTAGAAAAATGGATTTGGCTGAAATTACCTTAGATATTAAACTATTCACCAGAAAGTTAAATCTAGAAGTTTTGGCAGCTACAAAAGAAGTTCAAAGTAATACAATTAGATATTGTGATAGTTTAGTAAGGAAAAGCACGTATAACCCACCCCCCTTGCAGAGTGATATCTGTAATTTTGAAAAAGTTGTTATTAAGGAAGTAAGATAAATATATTACCAAAACAGATACAGTTACTGTTAATCTAATTTGAATTTAGAAGAAAGAAAGACCTTGGACGAAATGAAACAGCAGTATGCAGATGTTAGTATTATGAAACCCGACAAAGGGGAGGGGTTGTACTAATGAACAAATGGTCTTATTTAACTAAAATGATGGACATTTTAAATGTACAGGGGCGATACACAATTATTTCCAAAAATGAGCTTAATATAGCATACAAAAAGATTGACCTAGTATTAGAAGACAACTTATTACAAGGTTTAATTGACGACAAACTATATAGGTTTTTCAAAGTTGAAAAACCTTTTTTGTCTATGATGTTTGGTATCCCCAAGATACATAAAGACATGGAAAATCCACCATTAAGACCTACTGTGACATCAGATGGGTCAAAAACTCAACCTTTAGCAATTTATGTTGACACAAAACTGAAGCCGTTCTATAAACTATATCCACATATTTTAGTTGATTCATGGGATTTATTGAACAAAATAAATGTATTACAATACCAATCCCATTATTCATCTTTAACAGTGGATGTAAAGGATTTGTTGTCTGTGATTCCACATCATACAGGTCTTGAGTGGTTTGAGCTTATGTTAACTGAATTTAGATTTTTAAACAAAAGTGAGTTCAGATTAGTACTAGAGAACATTGAACTGGTACTAAAAAACTATTTTATTTATTTTCAAGGAGACATTTTCCAACAGTTGGATGGGGTAGCTATGGGGGCAGCTTGTGCCCCCATATTTGCCAATATAGTTGTGTTATATTGGGAGTTACATTTTGTGTTTAACTCTCCATTTATGGATAATATAGAAAAATATTTTCGTTTTTTGTACGATATACTGATTGTATGGAAAGGTACACAACAAGAAATACCTAATTTTATGGAACATTTAAACAGTTCAACTCAGTTCCTCAAATTTAAATATGAATTTAATACGGAGACACATTATCTAGATGCTACTATTTTAAAAGACGACATAAACAAAAAATATGTGTCTAGAATTTTTAGAAAAGCTTGTTTCTCTAATTCTTATCTACATTACCATAGTAACCACCCCCCATTGAAGAAAAAGAATATCATAAAAGGACAAATGGTCAGGGTGGCTAGAATGACATCAGAACATGTAGATTTTATAAAAGAAATGGACTATGTACACAAATTATTTTTGGAGAGAGGTTATCCAGAACCAGTTATCGTGTCTCTTAAGGAAGAGGTGAATAAGAGGTAGGGTACTAGGAACATACCCTTACTGAACACAGACAATAGCAATATAGGAAACAATATTACAGATAATAATGCTGTGGAAGTTGAAAACAATGAAATTTACAATAGAAGAAAAGAACTAACTACCCCTTTTTTTGTCATGACATTTAACTCTAACACCAGCATAATAAGAAGAGCTATAAACAAGACATGGGACATCTTCAAGAGCATGCCTAATAGGTTAGATATATTCAACAGACATTTATGTTATAGTTTTAGAAAGGGACCTAACCTTAAGAACATTTCTGAGGAAGTTAGACAGGAGAATGATGTAACAAACAAAAAGAAAGGAACTTTCTGGTGTGGAAGATGTTCCCAATGCATATTTGTAGCGAATACAAGTAAACTAATTATACCTACCATTCCATTATGTTTTAGAAGTAAGCAACATTATACTTGTTATACTAGAGGGATAGTGTATTTAGTTTACTGTACTTATTGTTGGGCTTATTATGTAGGGAAGACAGAAAGACACTTAAGTTAAAGAATATATGAGCACATGTATGACGTAAATAGAAAAAAGGAAACAAATGCACTTTTTAGACACACATTGTCATGTAAGGGAGCTAATTTTAAATTTTGGGTATTGGAATTGCTACCTAGGGACAGTAGAGGGGGAGAATGGGAAAACCAGTTAACCTACAGAGAAGTGATATGGCAATTATGATTGGATGCCAACACACCCCCAGGAATGAACGATTATGTGTCAGTTTTACCTGCCCTAAGGTTAAGGGCCAACAAAGTTAAAGCCAACGATAAAACAAAAGTTTTGAATAAGAATTCATAGTCCATTACGTGGATATGATAACCCAACACATAACAATATATGTACATATTTTTATTTATTTATTTATTGGTTGCCATCTTTAATATTAATAATATTTTTAATACTTTTAACATTTCTTAAACTGCTCAACAATACTAGTATATTTTAATTGTAATTCTAATTCATAGTCATACCTATACACATTTATTATAGATGTTTATGGGACGATTATCATACAATAGTATTGTAAACATACATTTATTTATCAATACATATATTTTTATTGGACATTTTTACTGGATTTTTTTATATATATTATTTTCTTATACATATTTCATGTCCTACTAAATGGTGACAATGGCATACTGCAACTTTATTTATTTATTTATTTCAACCACAGTGACTTGAAGTTTTTTAAGTTTTTTAAGTGAAATGTATTTTATCAAAATGAGTTGAATCACATGTTCTTAATTGTAATAAATTGAATAATTAATACAGACCTATATAAATCCATAAGCAGAAACATGCTAACCATTCTGATGAAGTTTCCTGCATTGGAAATGAAAGTGCTTAATCCTTTTGTTTAAACTTTTTGTTGGTTTTGTCCGTTTGTTCATTCAATAAATCAACTTGTATTATCCACTGCCTGGTTTCGTGGACTGAACAGTCTTTGAGGGAGAACTTAACTGTTACCATTCATTACTGAGTTTGTAGGACTGTCTTTATTGGATCCTGTGTAACGGAGAACACTCGTGGTTATTACTTTCCCTGATTGACTTCTTCAAAAAATTTATTGAAGCAATGGATGAAGGCAGAACAGTACACATCTCATATCAAGACCTTTCAAAGTTGTTCAACAAAGTTCTGCTTTCTGGTACCATAGATAAACTCTCCCAGCTAAATGTCAAGTCCTGTGTATCTCACTGAATAGCACACTGGGCTTATAAATATAAACCAAGAAGTGGATGACTCTACCTGCTCCAAAAGATGTGACACTAGTGGTATACCCCATGGTTCCGTCCTTGGCATTTACTTCTCGGAGATCAAAAAAAGAAGTTATGTCTTACCATAACATTTCATCTGTGTTGTTCATCTTCTTTCATTTGTCACTGATGGGTTTGGTTCCGAACCCTCGGAAATGAGTCGGCTTATTACCAAGCTCGTGCCAGCCAATAACTCTCGAGCAAAGCTTCTACCCACAATTCCTTTCTCCTTGTTACCTCAGACCAAGATTGCCCATGATAGACCAGAATGCAGATGCCCCTTCTGCGCAAATGCCCTAAGACACCATTTGGACCCAAAGTATCCTCCACGAGCCTTTGGAGGGGGAAGGAGGGTGGGACGTGATGAATGAAAGAAGATGAACAACACAGATGAGACGTTATGGTAAGACGTAACTTCTTTATCTGATGTTGTTAATCTTTTTTCCATTCATCACTGATGGGACAGAATCCCAAGCTACCTTGAGGCACATGGGTGGCCCTTATGGAAGCACATTCCTGAGTACCATTGAGCCGAAGGCAGCTCTCCCTCTGGAGACAACGTCCAATTTGTAATGATTGATGAAAGTGTGGGGTTTAGCCCAAGTGGCTGCTGCACAAATGTCATCCATAGAAGCCCTGGAGTGGAAAGCTACAGATGTTGCCATTGATCTAGTGGAATGGGCTTTAACCAGTGGCATAGGTTCTTTTTTGGAAGAGTATAGAAGTGTATACAGTCCATTAGCCATTTCGATAAAGTAACCTTGGATACAGAATTTCCCATTCTAGGTCCAGAAAAGGAGATGAAAAGCTGGTCAGACTTATGCATAATTTTGGTTCTGTCTAAATAGAATCTCAGTTGTCTATGTACATCCAAGGACTGTAGGTAGTGCTCTCCTTTATTAGAGAAATTCAGAAAGAACACTGGAAAGTCAATGGACTGCTTGATGGAGAAGTCAGAAACAACTTTGGGGAGGAAAGAAGGACTGATCCGGAGTGATACTCTGTCCTTGTAAAAGACCAAGTAGGGTCTTTTGATGCACAGTGCCTGTAGCTCTGAAGCCTGCCTGGCTGAAGTAATAGCTACCAAGTACAAGGATTTCCAAGACAAGAATTTCCGGTCACACTTTGCTGCAGGTTCAAAGGGGGGTTGAGTCAAAGACTGTAGAACTAACATGAGGTTCCGTGGCTCTATAGGCTGTCTGACTGGGGGCCTGATGTGTGAAACTCCTTTGAGAAAGGTTTTACATAAACATAGTGAGATTAGAGGATACCGTCCATCTCATCATGGTAATTTGAAATGGCAGCCAGATGTACTCATATGGTAGAGGCTGCGGCACCCTTCTCAAAAAACTTAAAAGTATTGCAAAACCGCTGTGACCGGCGCTGAATACAGATCTAGCATGTTATCCTTTGACCAGAGAGAGAACCGTTTCCATTTGTCTTGATACAGTCTTCTGGTGGATGGTTTATGAGAGGCCAGGATAATATCCCGAACAGGTGAGGTGAGATAAGCCTGCCTGGCAATTAACAGAAGTGGAGAAACCAAGCTGTCAGCTTGAGACTGGACAGATTTGGGTGGCTCAAACCTTGGAGGTGAGCAATCAGGTTTGGAAGAGGGTCCAGAATCCAGATGGTCCAGAATCCATGGCAGGTATACCAGATGAGGCCGAAGGAAGGTGAACCAAACTTGTTGAGGCCAAAAAGGGACTATGAGGATCACTTTGCATTTCAACTGATGAGCTTTCTTTAGGAACTGTGGAATTAGATGAATGGGGGGATAAGCATAAAGAAGTCTTGTGGGCCAATCATGAATCAGAGCATCCCTCGGGAGCTCCCCCATTGGGGGGAATAGGGCAAAATAGCCGCTGCACTTGTTGTTCGATGGAGAGGTGAAAAGGTCACAGCATGGCTGACCCCAGTAGCTGAAAATTTCTGCCGCCACAATGGGATTGAGGGACCAATCGTGGGACAGGAGAATACATCTGCTCAACTTGTCCACAATCACACTGGAACTCTCTGGGATATGCGTTGCTATCAGAAAGTGGTTGGAAGCTATCACCCACTGCCAAATCCTCATGCCCTCTCGACACAAGGGATAGTAGTTGGTTTCTCCTTGCTTGTTGATATACCAGACTACTGACATGTAATCTGACTGAATTGCAATTGTCCCAGAAGGAAGAACTGGATGAAATGCCTACAACCCTAACAGCACTCTTCTCAGTTCCAGAACGTTGATATGCAGGTTGGCCTCCAAAGTGGACCATGTGCCTTGGACCTTCTTTCCCTGGAAATCGCCCCCCCCCCTCCCAATCAGGGAAGCATCCGTGGTCACAATGGCCTTGGACTGAGGAGACTGGAATGTGCGGCTCCAAAGATCTGTGTCTGGCCTCATCCATCAAAGATGGTCCTGGAGTTGGTTATCTGGATCTGAAAATGTAGAGGGTGGTGATTCGGGAACCACTGAAAAAGAAGAAGCCATTGGAGAATTCACATGTGCAGCTTGGCAAGAGGCAATATCAGGATTTAAGCTGCCATGGATCCTAGGGCCTGAAGAACTTCTCTCGCTGAAACTTTGTTTTGACAGAGTATCACCCAGAGTTGAAGCCTCAATCTCTGGAGTCTGTGAACTGGGAGTGACACCAGACAGGTGTTGAAGACTGCTTCGATAAATTCTATCTGCTGGGTAGGGACCAGGTTTGACTTCTCCCAGTGCACAGTTATCCCCAAAATCTCTGCCAGAGAAAGTGTGTATTGTAGGGCTGTTACTAGAAGATGCTTGGTGCGGGCAGTGAAGACTCAATCGTCAAAATATGGAAACACCTGGAATCCTTGCAGTCTCAAGTGAGCTATGGCCATGCACTTTGTGAACACTCTGGGGGCTGTAGAGAGAGAGAACGGCAGGGCACGAAACTGGTAATGATTGGCTTCTAGCCAGAAGCGAAGCAGACTCCTGGAGAGCTTATCCATTTTGATATTGTAATATGCATCCCAGAGATCTATCGAGCACATCCAATCTCCCTCCCTCAGAAAGGGGAGGATGGACTGAACCATGACCATCTGGAATTTGGTTTGGGCGACAGACTTGTTCAAGCTAGAATGGGGCTCCAGTCGCCTGTCTTTTTTTGCACCAAAAAGAATCTTGAGTAAAATCCGGATTTGCATTGGTCTGGTGGGATTGGATGGATGACTCTTTTTTGGCATAGCTTTTCTATTTCTGAAGCTGCCTCTTCCCTCTGACTGGATGGAATGTCGGGAAGTTTTGTTGGAAGTTTCGGGTAAGAAATAAGGGGAATGGTGTAACCTCTGGTAAATATACTCTAGACCCAACAATCAGTTGTAATAGAGTGCCAGATGGCTTAGTGCAGAGAGAAATGACCCCCATCTGCTTCCAGAGGCAAGCAATCAGGCAGCTCTTCAGGAGCACTAGTAAGACTGTCCAAAGAAAGAATCTCTGGAGCCTTGGATGTTCTTCGTATTTCACTGTTGCAGTCATTACAGTTGGGTTATCCCTGCCAGGGTAGCCCTTGGTGGCCCAAATACCAGAGACTTAGTATTTCTGCGCCAGTTGCTGTCGCTTGAGGACTGATGTCACGTCATCAGTAGTATAAAGTAAGGCAGCCAACTCCATTACATCAGTCTTTCTTGCCATGGTGCCCGAAGCAGAAGCAGTTTGCATGAGTGCCGGTCAGACGCTACATGTGTTTTCATCTCCAAATTGAAGTTGAAGTCTTCTAAAGCTAAGTACCCTGTTGGGGATCCTTTTTTCTTGCACTAACCGATGTCAGAAAAAGTTAATAATTGTCTCGCCTGTGGAAAGCAAATACCACATCGAGACTTCCACTCTTACTGCATCACTTGTTTAGGCCCAGACCACGATGTCCCCTGTTGTTGCTTCTGTGCTTTCTTCAATGCCAGGACTAGCCGTCGTCGGACCTGTGATGCTCATGCCCTGGCCCAGCAATCAAGGAGCCTCAATCCTCACCACTAACACCAGAGAGGGCATCTCATATAGGAGAAAGGATAACAAATGCACACAGTAAAGTGCAATTTCCCTTAAGAGCACACAGAGATCACAGTCAGTCTAGGGCTGGTTGCTCCCTTGCTCTCCATGTTCCCAATAAGACTTCCCACTGGCACAGCTATAGGGTCCAGATATCAGCCTAGCTGGCAAGCAAACCTCCAGTACCCTCTCTGTCCAACCAGTGCTTCCTGTCCCTACCCAAGTAGCTCACACACACACACACACACACACACACACACACACACACACACACACACACACACACACACACACACACACACACACACACACACATTTGAGATAAGTATTTATACAACTTCACAGACACTCCAGGGAAAGGCTGACACAGATTATCCAGCTGTGCCCCTTTACCCAAACTATAAGGTAGTAATTACTGCTACCACCCAGCTAATAATTATCAGCTATCCACAGGCCCTTAAAAGGGTGTCCAATTATTACTGTGCAATGTTATTATCCAATTGGCAAGTGTAAATAAACAGTCTTAAGGCTTATTGGAAGGGCTTAGTATAGGATCACTTAAATGCATGCAATGTACTCTACAGCTTAAATTATCTCTACATAAACGAGCCAAAGTTGAAAAGGTTTTAAAAGTATTTAATAATAAATACTAAGAACACAAGACAATACTACTACACCACAGTGCTATTCAAGAGTTCAGAGATCACACAGAAACTTAAAACAATACAGTAGGAAAGTTCTGATCTGAATATAGAAAAACACTTAGTCTAATTTTATAATTCCTGGTTCCTTCTAGGAGAAAACACGGTTCTAATATACTACTTACATAAAGAGAGCATAAGGCAGTGCTGAGTTGGATAGTCAAGATCAAAATGCTTACAGACTCTCTCTCAGCAATAGTTTTTAAAATCACTAACAAACATTTCTGCTGGGTCCTCCCAGATTACATCATTTTGACACTTAGGTTTTCCCAGTATACACATTACATAATTTTGACAGTTAGCCTGGGGTTCCCAGGCCAATAGGCTACATTATTTAGCAAGCTAACACCTGCTCAGGAAGCTACAACAATAAAAGACATTTTTCATGTACACTCTAGTAATTATTCCTTAAGTTAAAACAATAGAAAGAATGTGCTAGCCCATACAGACTGACTCTGAGCTCTAGAGATCAAAAGAACATACAAAACATAATTTTAATTTCAAAGAACATTTGAAATGCTTGACTTAGTTTTCCTTGCAGCAGATGGCAACGTTGCTACAATCTTGAAGTTCAACCTTTTAGTATTTTGTTTCATTTAAGAAACAAGCCTGTAATTTACATTTATATTTACAAATGCCCGAATTATCAAATTCTATCTGGCTAGGCTGGCAGCCTTCAACCTTCTCTACCAGTCTTCACAGGGCCCTTATTGTAGCCAGATATTTTCATTTACAGTCCTCAAATTCCAATATGGCTTCGGTAAGCCATCCAACAGCAGATCTTCTGAAAAAGTGTAAAGATAAAGACAGAGACAGACCGTATATGTCCAAACCTGCCGATGATGCTTCTGTTAAGCTAGTCAGCAGTCCTCCGGTACTCCATGAGGTGCTTTCGTAGCCCCTGATGCCCACTTCAGTTGATTCGCAGGCCACTATCAAGACCCATTTGGAGTCTGGTATGCCACAAAACTCTTCTTCGACTAAGTATCCTGTGGTTGTCTCTTCCTTGGATGGGTCTAGAGCTGCTGAGCAGGCACCAGCTTCCGAGGAAGTCATTCACACTACCAAATCTCGACACAAACCGATGTCTTCTTTTGCGACTACCATTCTTTCAAAAACTACTGAGTTTCTTAGGCCCAGGGTTCAAACCACGCCCAAAAAACTGACAACCCACTCTTAGGTGCCTGCTACCTTACCTCAGTCTCAAATGCTTAAAATAACAGAAGACCTTATCATGCTGATAAGGGGAAACCAAGCTACCCCCTCAAAAAGGAAAAGAGATTTGTCCCCTGTAGTTTTGTCTGAACAAAAGTCAGATGAATCTGATGCATCTGACTATGAAGACATGCAACCCCTCTCCACTTATGAGGATTCTGATGCAGAGGACTCCATTCCTTCAGCCTCTCCCCCAGAGGATTTTTCCTTTGAGGAAACCCTGCATACTTTAAGGGAGCTTTTCCAATGGGAGGATCAGGGCTACCCTCAGTGTAAAACAATACTCAAGGAATTCCTAGATTTTCCGCATCACAGACCCTTGCCCATCCTCCCCAGTCCTGGATGCTGTGGATGATGTTTTCCTTGAATCCAGTTTGACTCCTGATGCCCTACCTCTTGGTCCCAGAAAACCAGACAGGTACTATAGAGTCCCTGACTCACCCAAATATCTTTTTAAAAATCCAACAACTGACCCTGAGGTTATTTCTCAAGGGTCAAAAGGGATTAAAGCAACTTCTGCTATAAGAACCCCACCCCCTCATACAGCGATTCCCAAGCATTGGACATATGGGGTAAAAAAGTATACACCTCAGCTACTGTTGCTATCAGGGCACTAAGTTGTCAGTTCCATATGGTGACATTTCAGTAACATACCTTGGAACTCCTTAAACAAAAAATGTCTTCCTTTCCTGCTTGGCCAGAATGTAAAGATTTGCAAGACAATGCATTCTGCAAGTCAAGTAACTAAGCACACTTTGCACTGTGGTTTTGATGCCCTAGAAGCTTCTTGCAGGGCAGCAGTCACTGGATCTGTCATAAGAAGACATGCATGGCTTAAGGACCAACCCCTGCTAGACCATGTCAAATCTAAATTTCTGGATGCCCCCTTGCACAAAGATAACTTATTTGGCACTAAGGCAGAAGAGGTCTTAAAAAAGATGGAAGAAAAAGAAAAATCTATGCAAACAGTTAAGGATTTCTTACAGGTCCAGCCCCACCAGGTTCAGCAGGCATTGTCCCTCCAAGCACTGGTCCTTTCCTGCTCCGAGTAAACCAGCCCAGCCTAGGCCACGTGGAAACAGACCCCCAGACAGCAGCCCCAGGAATGCAGAGATCTAAGCAGTGGGCTACGTCCACTTCAAAACCAGGGAGTTCTAAGCCACCCCTTTATGGTAAGAACTCACAATGACTCACCCCCCCCTCTGACCACCTTCACTTACCCCTAGGAGGAAAACTCTCCTTTCACTCAAGCACCTGGGTCACCATTACCAAGGACCAATGGGTTCTGAACATTGTGTCTCAGGGATACAAATTTTCCTTCCATACCCTTCCAACCCCAAAAGGGTACCCAGCTCTACCACCAAATCAGTGAGCAGGGGCTCAACAGCAAATCCTTTCCCTGCTCTCTATGAGAGCAGTAGAGCACGTTCCTTTAGAACAGATAGGCCAAGGCTTCTACTCCAGACTTTTTCTGTTGCCCAGAAAAGAGGGCACCTGGTGCCCCATCTTTGTTCTATCCTTTCTAAATACCTTCCTGGTGATCCCAAAATTCAAAATGCTCACTCTCCAGCAGCTGCTACCCATGCTCTCCAAGGACACTTGGCTAGCCACCCTAGATCTAAAAGAGGCCTACCTCCATATTCCTATGAGGGAATCATGCAGGAAGTATCTACGCTTCAGGGCAGGATCTCAACACTTTCAGTTCTCTGTGCTTCCCTTTGGCTTATCTACTGCTCCCAGAGTTTTCACAAAATGTCTGGCTCTGGCCATTGCCTTTTGCAGACAAAGAAATATTCAAATGTACCCATACTTAGATGACTGCCTTATTCAGGCAGACAACCAGGAAAAGCTGCTCAAGCACCTGGCCTTTGTGAAGACCCTACTAAACTCCCTAGGGTACACAATCAATGAAAAGAAATCCAAACAGGTGCCCACCCAAAGGATAATCTTCCTGGGGGCAAGTCTGGACACAGCATCCCAGATGCATACCTTACACCAGAGAAACAAAATTTCCTGATAGCTTGTTTCTCTCAACTAGCCACCAAGCCCCAGCTAACTGAAAGGAAGATCCTGCAAGCTGTGGGGTTCATGGCATCTTCCATACTACTCATTCCATATGCCAGACTGCATATGAAGAAACTTCAGTGGTACCTAAAGAGCCTCTGGTGTTAACACTCTCAAGACTTGGAAACTCTTCTACCTATAATTCCTTGCCTCATAAAGGAATTTCTTTGGTGGGCAACAGCATGCTCCCACAACAAGGGACTGCCCTTCTTCCCAACTCCCTCACCCAGACCCTCACCACAGATGCATCAGACTACTCTTGGGGTGCACACCTGGATGGCAGGTGCATACAGGGTCAATGGAGCCCACAGCAAATCCCTCTGCATATCAGTCAAAAAGAGATGATGGCTGTGCAGAATGCCTCAATAGCTTTCAAACCCCTTCTCTGTCCAGGGGTTCTCCTGATCAAAACAGACAACAACACTATGATGTGGTACATCAACAAGCAGGGAGGGATGCACTCCTACCCTCTATGCAGGCTGGCCATGACCCTTTGGCTCACAGCCTCTTCCATGCAACTACACTTGTTAGCACAACTCCTGCCTACCAGGCTCTCTCAACTCTCTGGCAGACCAATTAAGCAGAAACCTTCTGGACCCACATGAGTGGCAAATCATCAGAAGTACCTTCACCCTCATAACTCAGAAATGGGGAACCCCGAAGACCGACCTCTTTGCCTCCCACACCAACCATCAGCTCAGCAAATTCTGCACCAGGAAGCATCACTGTATGGCTTGGAAAGTGGATGCCCTGTCCTTCCCCTGGGTCAATCTATCGGTCTATGCCTTTCCTCCCCTACCTGTCATCCCCAGGGTACTTCTCAAAATAAGGGAAGAAAAACCAAGGACCATTCGTATAGCTCCAGACTGGCAACGACAACACTGGTACCCCTTGCTGAGCAACCTGTCCCCGCTGCCTCCATGGCATCTTCCTCAGATTCCAAACCTCCTGACCCAGAGGGAAGGGGAATTCATGCACTCCCAATTGCAGACACTCAATTTGGCATCTTGGCTTATTCCCTAACCCCGGACCAATCTTCCATCCTCAGTAAACAAGTTCTGGATGTTATCCATGAGGCCAGATGCCCTAGCACCAGAAAGTCCTATGCAGATAAATGGAAAAGGTTCTGCACCTGGATCCAAGCTAAGGGAGTCAGTATGGCACAGCCCTCCATCCTTCTCATCCTGGATTACTTAGCTGACCTACTACACAGTGGTCTCTCTTTCTCCTCTATAAAAATTCATGCTTCTGCTATTTCTGCTCAGTTTCCCATTGAGCATCCCCTTTTCTCACACCCTTTGATCAAACAGTTCCTCAGAGGGTGTAGCAACATGAGGCTCCCCAGAAGGGCACCAAAACCAACTTGGGACCTTAACTTTGTCTTGAAAAAGCTCACCCTGCCCCCTTTCCAACCAGCTTCTTCTGCAGAGCTAAATTTCTCTCCTGGAAGACAGCATTCCTTCATAGGTTCATAGGTAGGTACTAGGCTATTGGCCCAAGGGCCTACATAAGCTTAGCCAACAAGGTTCCCTGGATTATGCCACCCAAGAAAGTTATTTTCCTGTGCCACTGTCGAGCAGAGACACAGAAGTGATCCCTGGGGTCTTCTGGCCATCACTTCAACCAGAAGAGTCTCTGAGCTGCAAGCACTCATGGCTTCATCATCTTCCATGCAGACATGGTATCCCTCAGAACTAACCCATCCTTCATGCCCAAGGTGGTGTCTAGTGAGGCTCTCAACCAATCCATTCATTTGCCCATCTTCTTTCCTAATCCCCAGAACAAGGGGGAAAGGATTCTTCACTCTCTAGATGTGCATAGACAGCTCAGATTCTATCTGGACAGGACTAAATCCTTCAGAAAGTCTGATAAATTTCTGGTTAGCTTTGCTACAGGGGCAGAAGACAAAGCCATCTCCAAGCAAACCATTTCCAAATGGATAGCATACTGTATCCATTTCTGCTACAAACAGCATGGGAAGCCTCCCCCCAAGGGGGTCAGGACACACTCCACTAGAGCAGCCTCCACCTCGTCAGCTTTCCTCTGAGGAGTCCTCACCAGGGACATCCAGGAGGCTGTCACCTGGACATCTGTTCACACTTTTACCAAGCACTACCACCTGCCTCTCTTCTCCAAATCCAGGACAGGGTTTGCCTCTGCAGTCTTGCAGAGCATCCTAGCCAGCCCCTAGTTTCCTTGACTGCCTCCACCCATTTCCTCAGCTTTGGGAATCTACCCAAATGTGATGACTGCAACAGTGAAACATGAAGTACACAGTTGTGTACACTTACCATAAATGTAGATGTTTTTGTGTATTCACTGTCACAGTCCTGGTGTCCCTCCCTCCATCCCCCTTTAGTCTCTTTCTCCTTTTATTACCATTCTTCCTTGTTGTTCTCCTATCCTTACAAGGGACATATTGGTATTTATTTTCCAGTGGTGGGGTTCTTCCACCAGAACCTGGCCTCCTACTTTGGGGGCTCCTGACAGGTTAGGGCAAGAAAAACTGATGTAATGGTGTCGGCTGCCTTACTTTATACTACTGACGACCTGACGTCAGTCCCCAAGCGACAGCAACCGATGCAGAAATACTAAGTCTCTTGTATTTGGGCCGGCTGATTACTAGCCTGGCAGGGATAACCCAAATGTGATGACTGCAACAGTGAATACACTTGAACATCTACATTTATGGTAAGTGTACACAACTGTGTACACAACTGTACTTTATGTGGATCCCCTCTGCCTCTATAGGTACATCTTCCAGAGTTGTTACGCCCTCTGCCTGTGGGGGTATCACTACGTGTGTCACGGATAGGACCCTGAGATTTTTTGTGCCACATCTTCCCACTATTCTGGTTCCTGGAAAAGGAGCGTTGAGGATTTGAAAAACGAAGGCCTACAGCAGATAGGGTCTTACCATCCTGCTTGCACCTGGTAGTGTGTCCTTCACTTTGGAGACAAAAAGGGAAGATGCTTCGATAGAAGCATTCAGAAAGGAAGACTTGAAGGGATCCAATAGGTCATAAATGAGCATCCAGGCATGGTGTCTCATAACAATGCCTGAACTCGCCACTCTAGCCGCCCCTTCAGTTGCATGTGAAGGCAAGTTGGAGATCAATTCCAGGATAGCAAGCTGTGAGGCAACTTTGTCCTGTACCTCATCAGGCACCTGTCCTGCGAGCATTCCAAAGAGTTCTGAGATCAAGTCTCTTTGGAGCCTTGTAAAATGTGCTAAATAGTTCAGGGATCGAATGGCAAAGGTCGCTGATGAAAATACTCGCTTCCCCAATCTGTCCACAGCCTGGGACTTCCTGTTGGGTGGATGGACAGCAGGACTCTCTTCAGCCAGATCCTTTTTTGTGGCCACTGCCACCACCAGAGCATCAACTGGTAACCCTCTAGACCAGTGTGGGTTCTTCTCGGAAGGGGGAAGAATTTTGTCAGGTCTCCAAGGGATCACCTCAACAGAGTCAGGGTTCTTCCATGCATGTTGCACTATGAGCTGGACTAGCTCGTTGGCAGGCGGGGTCACCCACAAGGTAGATGGTTGGGCACAGAAAGCCTGCAGGAACACGGACTCCGCAAAGGAAGGGTTGTAGGGCTTCCAGTCACCCCTCTGCTTTAACATTTCAAGGATGTCTCTGAAGGAGACATCATCAGTGGGTGACCGTGGGGACCCTTCACCTTCATCATAATCCATGTCTTCTATTAGAGACTCCTCAGGTGAGTCAACGTGCTTCCTCTTGCATGATCTCTTCCATGGCTGCTCCTCCGTGTGGGCGTCCGAGGAGGACTCTGAAGAGTGGGTACTCTGAACTGGGGTTTCCTGTGGCTTCCCTGCCCAGTGTCCCAGGGAGGTGGTCTGTGGCAGCTGTAGCTCAGGGGGAGAAAACATGGGTTCCGATGTCTGTGGAATGCTTCCAGAAGTGAGAGCCCTCTCCATCACATGGAAAGCAGGCCTGCCCAAAGAAGGATGGAAGCCTGGAACCAAGAAGGACAACCTCAGAACCGGGGCCACACCTCGCTCCATCAAACCTGCTCCTGAGAATAGAGCCTCAAGCCAGATCAGTGCAGATGAGGCTACTGGTACCGAGGACAGAACCAAAGGACTACACAGAACCGTGCCTCAAACCGAGAAGCTCGCTGCTCAATCACGAGATTGAGGAAGGACCAGTTCAGCAGGAACCGAGGACCAAAGGGACTGACCCAGAGCCTCAGTGAGCTCCACTACAGGCACCAAGATGGGGGTTCCAAGAAGGATGTTGGAGCAGAAAGCTTCGAAACTGGGATGTCCAAAGGAGGAGAATAGCATGTAGTCTATGGAGAGGTCAACCCAGTCCTGCCGGAGGATGGGTCTTCAAAGGCATGGGTATCCCCATGGCTGCCAACAGCTGGTCCTCAAGGTGCACCACCTCAGGTACTGAAAGGCTCCTGGTGGATCTATTTGATATTCTGGATGGGGAGTCAGGCCAATCTAAGAATGAGCTATACACTTGGCCTAAGAACCGGTCTATGGACAGAGAGTATCGGGTCCAATGTGCATGATCTGCCAGCACCGATGTCTCAAGTTTAGAGACAGGAAGTAGTGGGGTCAAATCCAGTATTGCTGTAATACAGCTCGGTGCCAAAGGAACACTTGGAGCTGAAATGGGAGATTTAATCATCACTGCAGAGATTGGCATCGAAGGCGTGCACTGTGCCAAAATGGACACAGGTGCTTAAGTCATAGCAGGTGTGGTGAGGTCTATAGTCAGTGCCGAAAGCAGTATTGGAGCCGGCAATGAAGCTGGCACCGATGTAGCAATAGTCAAAGTGCTCGGAGCAGATGAGGACAGTGCCGAGGAGGCAGGTTTATGCTCTGAGAATAACTTCTGAAGTTTTGGTTTCACAGAATTACCCTGGTGACCCAAGGGTGAAGAGGGAACCGAATGGGGCCTTTTCTTAACTTTCATAGGAGGTGTTGAGACCTCCATCACAGAAAGGGCCTCTGAAAAGGGATATTTAAGTAGTCCCTTCAAGATTAGTTTATTCTTGCACTCGTTCAGAGGGTGTTGGCTAAAACTCTGACAAATCCCACAGGGAGGCTGCACCGAAAGGTGGGGCAACCCCAAACAATAAACACAATCACCATGAGAGTCACTATTAGTTAGTTTACCATTAAAAGAGGTACAGTGTGTGAAACACAATGTACCCTTCTTATCCGACATCTTGAGAAGTAAACACAACAATTCAAAAACTTCAGAAGAATGAAACTCTAATTTCCTAGGACAGAAAAGATTCAAACACATGCAGAAAAAATATAAACAAATCCAATATCAAAAACACACCACTACAGTAGAAAGAACAGGGAAGGAATACCAACTGTGGTATTCAAGGAATACCACAAAGGTAAAGAGAAAAGTGCCGTACCAGCAATGGTACTGAAAAGGGTTACCAATGGGTTGAAAAAGAGAGAAATATATCTAACACTACTGTAATCTGACAGGAAAAGAACTATAGTTCACAAATCGTTAGAAACAACCAAGTTTTGTACACAAATATCAAAAAATGTTCCACTTGGCTGAAACGTGGCTTTATGCCTATGAGGCAAACGAGATCTGAGGTAACAGGGAGAAGGGCATTGTGGGTAGAAGCTAAGCTCAAGAGTTTTTGGCTGGTGCCAGCTTGGTAATAGGCTAACTCAGTTCCGAGGGCTCAGAACTGAATCTATCAGTGATGAATGGGAAGATTAACAACATCAGATCTAATCTTAAGGGTTTGTGGCTGACCAAGTTTGCAGATGACTGGAAATACTTGATTGATCCTTGAAAATACTTGATTGAAAATAGGCACATGGAGGTCGAAATAATAAAACCCTGCACCGCTGACTACAAGGAACAGTTCTTTACCAGATCAGAGCCTTAATAATCTGTGCTAACTGCCAACCATGCATAGTTAATTTTCAGTGTTATTGGATGAAGCCTTAGCATTCCATCTCATTAAGCTATCATGACAGCTGCCTATCTAAACATGACTTTTTTAGTTTTCCTTTAAGATTCCCAGAATGGGCCTTTATTTTTGTGTTTGCTGATTCAGAACATTGAGCTGGTTGAGCTTGTTGCTTCCTACCCAGAACTTCTTGGTCATGTACCAAGATGTTATACTAATCATCATCATCATCTCCTTTCAGCTTATCCCAGTTAGGGATCACCACAGCAGAACTACAGACCGCAGAACAATTGGCAGTGAAGTTTTAGAGTGTCGAGTTGCCAGCCTGGTACCCAACCTTCCACAGAAGGCACACAAATGCACACAGTGACACCCAGGGCCAATTTAGAGTGTCCAATCCACCTACATCTTTGGTATGTGGGAGGAAACCGGAGCACCCGGAGGAAAGCCACACGACCACAGGGAGGACATGCAGACTCCGCACAGAAGGCACACTAGCCGAGAATCAAACCGGAGAACCTCTTGCTGTGAGACGGCAATGCTAACTGCTGCACTACCACCAAGATGTTATATTAATAATAAAAAAATAAGAAGAAGAATAAAACAATAAAATGAGTGATGAGACAAAGTTGCCATAAACCAGGTGACAAAAGTAAATTCAGTAAAGATATGTCACCTAACACTGAGGAGTCTCTTAGCCACCCTGGCAGTAGGTTTCAAAGATATAGACCTGGCTAAGCAAAGAAATGAATCCCAGAGAACTCCAGCAGTATCCTGGAAGCATTAACCACCCCATGGAGACAGACTGTAGTACACAAGAAGGCTGATATTAGGCCAATGGTTCCTGAAGGTAAGGAAGATCCACACCATCAAAGGCAATGTAGAGTATGGTCAGAACATTATGGACAATAAGTGATCTAGTTGGCAGCCAGTTAACACTGCTGAGACCACTATAATGGGTCAGTATTGAGAAGCAGCTCCTTCATACATCAACCAAATAAAACTTGGTGAACATAATCTTAACAAATTGCATGTCATCAATTTAACAACTCCAAGACAGCATTCCCTGTTCTTTTTATGGGAATGTGAATACTTCAAGGAAACTTGGTGCTATCATGTACTCCCTAGAGGACAAAAAGATCCTCCAAGAGGGCCTGTGCTGAACAAATACCATGGACTAAAACTAAAGGCCAAGAAGTGTATAATCATATAATCTGACTAAAACTAAAACTAAAAAGTAACTAAAACTTTCTCATTTGTCTCTGTCTAAACACTTGACCCATAACTCACCATACAGTAACTGCTCCATTGTATCATATGCTCTCCTAATCAATCTTTCTTAGTAATTTCCTCTTACTCTTACCCTACAGCTTTCTATTGTCTCTTTGCTTCCTCTTCTCTTTATGTTCCATGCATACCTCTGTCTACTGAGCTAACCCCACCAACTAGATCCACGCCATTCACATGCTATAAATATCAACTCTACCTAACTCACAGTAATTAATCATATGGGACATTTAACAAGTTTGACTTATCCACTATGTGCAGTTAACTATCTATTGTTATGTACAATTAACCTTTATGCATATAATATGTTTTGTTTGAAACTTGTAATTACTTTCTACAATTGATTATAATGTACCACTACTTTTTCCATGGAGCTTTTCTCCCCAGGCGTTTGCTGAAAAAGGGCTTGTGTCCAATCAGACTTTCCTGGTAAACAAATGTCAAGTAAACAATAAATAAATAAAATAAAAATAATTTAATTTGGTGAGCATGACTCTCCTTGTAACTATCACATTTACAACACATCCCTGAAAATTGATCTGAAAAGCTATATCAGCAGTAAACTATCATGTGATCACCATGTACCCACTGTTTTAAGGAAGTCCTTTTTCATTGTACATTTTACCTAAAGGTATTGCATCCAGATCTAGGGAAGTAATCAGTCTGCTATATTCAGCACTCATTAGGCCAATGACTGCATATAATGCCTCTTTCAGGATGTACCTGTCCAAACACTTGTCATAACTGGAATAACCACAATGTTTTCTCTCTAAACAAATCAAGGATCCAATTTGAAAAAAAAATATGCAGACCATTTCAAAGACTTGCCCCTCTTCTCAGTACCCTATAGGTAAATGGTATCCCATGGGCCTCCACTTCAGAAGGTTTAAAGTTTTATACTGTGATGACTTTAGCTTGGCTGGGGCTTTCTTGCAGTTTTTAATGAATAGTCTGTCTGCCTTTTTGCCCTTTGCTTTGGATATCATGCAGGTTTCTGAGATATGACCTGTGTCTCGTTTATAGTGCTTCAACAGACCCTATTCTGTCAAACCTATTACACATTCCTAACTCCAATGGTATCATAAATACCTACTCAAGGGATTGCAATCTCTTTTACAAAATAAATAGAACTTGCTGGAAGGACTGGAATGTATCACAGAGAATACTGCTTCCATGGAACTGTCTTCCACACCACATAATCAAAGTACTTTTCTTATTGTATTCACTGGTAATTTGGATTAATGGATGGATAACCACAAATTCACCCCTGGCTTAACATCCATGTTCCTCATGGATAGAGTAAACATGTAAATGTTTCAACATATCCTTGTTTATTCCATCTCTAGGTTATTCATAGTGTTTGTGTCTTTCGGCTTTTCCCGGTTAGGGGTCGCCACAGCGGAACTCCGGTCTGCTAATGATCGGCAGTAGGTTTTTACGTGCTGGTTTGCCGGGCCTAATGCACAACCTTCAGTGAAGGAACGCCCATTCACGCATGTCACCACACAGAAAATGCTCTAACTGAGAATCGAACAGGCAACATCTAACTGTGAGGTGACAACGCTACCACAGCTCCACCACCGCAGTATATTCATAGTAAAAAAAAAAAAGAAGAACTAAAACCCACCATGAGTATGCAAAGCTAGGCTTCTTAAATCCTCTCAGATCAACAGCCTAGTAAGTAACTATGAATTTACAAAACTATGAACAGATAAACACATAGCATGAAACTGTAAAATGCATAAGGCAGTATAGGCCCTCACACTTTTGCATGGCAGTTATTTAGACTGTATTGACCAGGTTAAACTTCAGTTATTGTCTTTTTTTATTACATACCACATTCATATGGCAAACAAAAAGGTGTTAAAAACTATTGATACAACTTTGAATAAGACAGATGAGAGTTGGAGAAACTTGCTCTGATACTACATGCAGATTACCACAATAGTTTACATGTGGATTTTAAGTGTATTGTACCACAATTTGTATGCTGATACAGCTGTTCAAGTGTTGAGACAACTTTGTTCAGCCTTGATGGCTGGGGGCTGAAGAAACATTTTTCTTCTTCAAAGATTTATAATAAAGCCACACCTACAACATTTGTAACAGTAGTGGCAAGAGATAATTTGTTTCTAGAGTCATAGGTTAAGTCAGGTTTGCCTTCATCACTAGCTCATTGAATTGTGATAAAAACTTGGAAATATCTGCATAAACGATGACTATTTCTTAAGTTTACTGGTTCATAATGAGCTTTGATTTGTATGGCCTTTTAGCCTTATATAGCTTCTTGTTAATATTTGTTTACTTCCAATATGTATGTACACACACCCACACACAAACACACACACACACACACACACACACACACACACACACACACACACACACACACACACACACACACACACAGCTACAGCTAGATGGGATTCCTGAAAAAGACCTCAGCCTAAAGAAGTTGACCTAAAGCAGTCAGTAAAATAATATTGACAACATTATTTGCATGCCCCAAGCCAAAATCTTAGAGCATGCAAATAAAAAAAAATGTTTTTTTTTCATCTGGAGTGCTTTGGGTTTTGATGTTCTGGTTTGTGAAATTGGTACATACTGCATTAGGAGAAAATGCCCTTTACCCAGTATTGTGCAATCTTGGAGTTGGTATATTCAATTAGGGATGAGTGCAGGGTGCATCAGGGCTTGCCCTCAACTAAAATATTGTTTTGTGGGCAATTATTTATGCATCTGTGGTAGCAGTGCATATGGCTTGAGTTGTCAACAGTGTGTAAAGGTGTCACAAGCTTTCAAAGTCACACTGTGTTGATTTATGCTATAGCTGACTGGCATTTAGTCAAGTGTAGTACACCAATGGTGAATCCCCTTTGGTTGTAGTTTAGCAGTTATGAAGTTAGTATATATATATATATATATATATATATATATATATATATATATATATATATATATATATATATATATATATATATATATACATATGTGTGTGTAAGGGGAGTGTAGATAGTGAGGTCAGGATGGTTTTTGCTGCAGTTTATTTGAAGTGATTCTGAAAAGTTCATTTAGCACTACAGTGCGGTGGTGGTGCTGCGGTAGCGTTGTCACCTCACAGTAAGACGTTGCCCTGTTCGATTCTCAGCTAGAGTGTCTTCTGTGTGGAGACATGTGTGAATGGGCATACCTTCGTTGAAGGTTGTGCATCATGGCCGGATACCCGGCATGTAAAAATCTACTGCCAATCATTAGCAGACCTGCTGTGGTGACCCCTAACCAGGAAAAGCCGAAAGACACAACAACAACAACAAGCACTACAGCACTGTTACCGTAATAGAGATGGCTGGTTGCACTCAGTCTCAGTCTTTGTACAGCAGTTGGCAAAGGATAGATGGCAATGTAGAACTGATGTTTGAATTGTATATGATCTCTGCATGTAGATGACAACTGATCCACTATGGCTACATTAAAACATATCAGCAGTGCTCGTTTGCTTTTTGACAGTTTTGAGTTCTGATTTTGCTGTGTTTTGATTAAGTTAAATGCACAGAGCAGTGAAGTTGACCAACAGAGTGCTTATGTCATAGAGTATTAACTAATACACATCCCCCCAAAACCCCAGATGTTGCTTAATACCTTCAATGCATTGGGATTCACTATTTTTATGGATTCATTTCTGAGATATTGCATTTGACTAAATACACTTATAATAAATCAATATATATATATTATATATATATATATATATATATATATATATATATATATATATATATATATATATATATATATATATATATATCAGCTAGAGCATCTTCTGTGCGGAGACGTGTGAATGGGCGTACCTTTGTTGAAGGTTGTGCATCAGGGCTGGTAACTCGGTACATAAAAATCAGCTGCCAATCATTAGCAGACCAGAGTTCCGCTGTGGCGATCCCAAACTGGGAAAAGCTGAAAGACACAATAACATCTATATATATATATATATATATATATATATATATATATATATATATATATATATATATATATATATCCAGTGCAGTGCGCAGAACAATATTTTTTCAGGTTAAAATTGCACTAAGAATTATTAAACTTGAGGGGACTATAGAGATGTCCAATAGGTTCATTACAAATGTCTCTTTGACACATCCTTTTCTAGTAATAGAGTGCTGGATTAAGCACCTTCATCACACACTTTGCCTTAATTAAAATGGGAAACCTTTAAAATTGTAAAACTTACATACCTAAATAAATATTCTGAAGACAGAGACATTTACTTTAAAATTATTTAATACTTCATCAGAAAACTGATATTCTATATTAATTAATAATGTACACTAATAACGAATGCTTTGATGAATGATTTAATGTTTAAAAAGTGAAAATTTAAATGCTCACTGCAGATACTGCAAAACAAATGTTATATTTTCAAAATATGTACTGCATTTCCAATACCACAGGGAACTGCTTAGTTAATCAGACCCTATTTTACAAACAGAATAATACTGGTCAGGTCATTCATAATCTATTTTTATAACAGATCTACCTCATTTATACAAATGTGTCACTTACTTGGGTGAAGCAAGAGGAGAATCTGGGTTAATAACTTATCACAAGAATTCATAGTAAGTAGATGCAACAAAGGAAGTCTGAGTGTCATGTTACCATGAAGGTCAAGATATACAGTTCTAGTCCCACTTCCAGGTGGTGAATCAGGCTGGGAGAAAAGAAGACATGTCATTGGTGGGAATGTATGTAGAGTTTCATTGTATCATGTGTGTTTGTCTGCCCTTTCAAATGTTGTTTTTGCCAGCAATTTAAAGTCATGATGCTTCAACTTTCAATTTTCATGAGAGATGTAATGTTCAAATGATTACTAGGAATAACAAGGATCTAAAGAAGTTCTGCTGAATACAGAGTGAAAGCCCTATACATTTATATTGGTTTAACCATAGTTTGTTTTCAAGTCCTTCTCTTTAAATGCATCAAAAGAAAGATCTGGCACTTATAAATACTCTTGGTTCCTATTAAACTGGGCTTCATAAAAGTCTAAAATATTCCTATTCCACTAAAAAATGGATAATTGCAGCTATACGACAGATTGTACTGGCTGAAAAAGAGGCTCCATCCATCATCAGACCAAGGAGATAAGATGACACTTCGACAGGATCACATTCAAAAGATCTTATCCCATTCCTAATTACCAGCCCTCTAAAAGTGGGCTTCAAAATGATCATTATTTCATGACACTGATGTCTATATATCTATATCGATATCTATCTATGTGTGTGTGTGTGTGTGTGTGTGTGTGTGTGTGTGTGTGTGTGAATATATATATATATATATATATATATATATATATATATATATGTGTGTGTGTATATATATATATATATATATATATATATATATATATATATATATATACATATATATAAAATTTCATTTTGAACATTATTCAAAATAAGTATTTAAAGTCATGATATGTTTTAAAGAAAAACTAATGGTATTAAACAGTCTCTCACCAAAGACTACTAAACAGTTAAAACTGTGTCACACCGAATTGTTTTCTACTAAAACTAGTATAATATAGGTCACAGTGATAGAGATTTACCAGAGTTTACAATAAATCTATATAATACATTACAAATGTCTGGTCCCCAAAATGTAAAGACTATGAACTACTGCGAATGCTTAAACTCAAGTCACTGGAGCATGATAAGATTTTTTTCAGATTTCTTCCACTATTAGTAAATGTTAGACTGTCTAAATATGTAATAAGCCATGTACTGTGAAGTTTTGGCAATGTACGTTTTAACAAAGGAGCTAGGAGTTTTAGTTGGAAATAAAAAGACTTGACACCTTTCTGTAAATAAGCGGCCATCTAAGAGACCCATTTATTGAAAGAACTTATGCAAATTAATGAGTAAAAGTCCCATCCAATTGGAAAACACCTAATATAACCAATAAAAAATAAATTCAGCACTAGCCAGTCATGCCTACTGCTCCTTCCTCACCCATTGTGGAAATTGAATATAGCAGCAAGTTTTGTGTTACTTTTTCATAACATTTCTTGAGCTAATGAAGTGTGTGATTCAAAAAAGCTAATCTGCATAACATTTCTTTGAAGAAAACTGACTAAAGCAAATTTTTGTGAAATTTTGTAAATCTTCTACTGGTTTAAAAAAAAACTTTGTTTAAAAAGAAATCAATTTTTTTTCATATACTAGATTCTACCATGGGTTGATTTTCAACAGAAACCCAACACCACTTTTGAGCTTATCCCTTTGGCTATTGCTAGATGAGTGAAGAATTGCATCTATTTTATAGGAAGTAGAAATACAGACAATATATGAAGAGAAAGAAAATGGAGTTTTATTTCAATACAGAAAAACTTTCTTCTTTTGTTACATGCTAGTCTGTGTTTCAGTTTCACGTTGGCAGCAGTTACCACATTTGCATAGCATTATACATTTATTTCATGTTCAGATATGTCAAGTAAAGGAGATGTAGAAATTGTGTCTTCTGTTTTTGAGAAATTTACTACATTAAGGTAATCTGGCTTGAATTCTATAAAATCTGATTTTCAAAACCTAAATTAATTTACTCACATTGTGTTATATTTTTCTTTCTACAGCTATGAATTGTAATAGTGAATATTTATAATCATCAAGCAGGTAAGCTTGTTACTTTCTCATATGGGTATTGTATAAGTATTTGTCATACCATGTGATGATAGTTGGGGCATTTTGTCTGCAACATTAAATTATTGTTCTTCCCTGTGTAGCTTATCTGTTTCAAAATTATATTGAGGCCTGTTATGGCCTGTTACATCTCTGAGGCTTGGAAGAATGCATTAGTAGTTTCTATTCTCAAGGGCACCACTGCAGATACTATAGGACATTTTTGGCCTATAAGCCCTACATGTATTCTTTGGAAACATTTTGAAAGGGCTTTACTTCACAATGATGCTTTCATCTCTGTGCTTCACTTGTGTCTCATTTAGTATAGATTTGCATCTGGTTAACCTTATGTGACTAATTAATGAGTTATTTTAATAATGTATTTAATGCTCTAGATGAAAAAATACTACTGGTAGGTCATTCCTCAAACTCCCAAGTATTAAATATCATAGCTCTGGCACTAAAATGTCATTGCAGAGGGTCAGAAAGAGGATCATTTGCATATACTTTGTAATAGATGTCCTTCGTATACTAGATGCTATACAGAAAGTGATAGGGAATCTTTGTATAGGCTTAATTTATCTATTTAGTAATGCATGTTCCAATAACCAGGGCATTATGAAGAAAGCAGAAAATCTAGGAAAACAGGGCTAAATCTGTGGGCTGAAATGAGAGACATTGAGAGGTATGCTGGATGCTACATACATTGATTTTGCAAACAATTTTGATTCCTTTCCACACTCCCCTATACTCAAGACACTGGAGGACATAAATGTTACCTCATATTTATATAACTAGATTATGACATGGCTCAGGCTTGGCAAGTGTAAATTCAGAAAACAAGAAACATTTTCCGAAAGCAGAAAGTACAAAGCAACATGACCCAAAGCTCTGTACTAAGCCTATTTCTGTTTAATGCATTCATGTCATCCATACCACCTTCTGAATTAGTATCAGTAATTGAATTTGTAGTTAATTATAAAATGAGGTTGATAGTAGCAATCCTGAAAGACAGACATTATTACAAGATTTTTTGAATACCGTGTCTTGTAGGTTGCATTTAATAATACCACATTCAACACTAAAAATATGTGGTTAAACTTTTTGGGGGAAATAATAAGAAATACCCATACTCTGTTAACAGCGAGCTGTTGCATTCAGCTGAAGTTGTTAAAGACTTTGGTGTCCTTGCAGATGGGTCAATAAAATTTAAACCATACATTAAGGCAAAATTTTAAAAAATGTATCCTCTAGTGACATATGACATATTTCATTCAGTCTCATCTAGGTTTATAAACATTACTTTATCCTTATTTAGATCTTTGGGTACACTAGACAGAGGGGCATCATTCTGTGAATATGGTGTGAAACAGAGCAAAAAAATAAAAAAAAAAGATCTGGCAGTATTTTAAGTGGTGTGAAAAGACTTATTTACATAGATAACACTTGTACAGCTGAACTTATAGATTGTGAGATATATGCTTTTAAGTGGGAAAATATTGTTGATGTATGTGTTCTATTACTAGCATATTTGGTGTTACTTTAAGGAATACCTCATATAGCACATATAACATTAATTTTGCAGAAGAGTTTGATAAATTTAAGAGAAAACATAAAAAAGATACTTGGAAGTCAGAGTGCTATCTTATATAACCAGTTGACATTACAAGTGAGATGAGCTACATATGTTTAATATTTTCTTCAACATTTGAGCATGTGAAGAGTATATGGACTTGATTTCTCATGGATGCAGACTACTTAATGATGCTGTCAACACAATATTTTGCAACACTGTAACATAGTAATGTTGTCTACCTGATAATTATAGACCTTTGTACCGTAATTACATAAATAAAGAGAGACAGAATTGTGTTTTCAGCCTTCCAGATTAATTTCAGTTACAGGGCTTGGATTTCTGTTGAGCATTTGGATAGAAATATGTTGTTGAATGGTGAGAATCACTATTTATTTTGTCTTTTCTCAAAGAAGTCTTACATCTTCATCACAGCTACAAAAGTGTGTTGTAAATTAATGATCATTTTTCCAAATTTGTACAAAGTATCAGCATGTGCACATTGTATCGCTATATGAATCTAAAACTTATTCATTTTTGGTTTATTGTTGAACATTTAAATGGTGAAATTTGAAAATGACATGAGTGAGAGAAACATTGAAATGCATCGCCAACAGAAAAATAATATTAGTTGATCTATGTGATTCTGAACGAACCCTAGAAATGTCATAATATGTGGCTGTTTATCAGACCTATACAAAACAGTTAGGATGCCTGTCATTTTAAAGGATTATATGGTGGTGCTGCGGTAGCGTTGTCGCCTCACAGCAAGAGGTTGTGCCGTTCGATTTTCAGCTAGTGCGTCTTCTGTGTGGAGGCATGCATGAATGGGCATACCTTCGTTGAAGGTTGTGCGTCAGGGCTGGCAAACTTGGCATGTAAAAAATCTACTGCCAATCATTAGCGGACCGGAGTTCCGCTGTGGCGACCACTAACTGGGAAAAGCCGAAAGACACAAACAAATATAGCCTTAAGCAGAAGAGCTCAAATGAGCCAGGGCTGTGAATAAGCCTACATAATGTAGCTGTTAGTCTAAGGGGAAAGTGCCCTGCAACAGCAACTATAAACCAACGACAAAAGTAAGAACAAAGGGAGCACGTTGTGTCAGAAACCTTTATAGAAGATATCATTTAATGACCTGAGAACTAGGTTTATAAGGCTATCTTGTGACAATTAATGCACCCTTCTTTAGATCACCTGAGATCTAAAACTGGAGCACTACATTTCAAAAGTTCATCTTACAAGTAGGACTCGTTGTTCATTAACAAAGAAAATCACATTATTATAGTTTCCTGATTTGTACCCTCTGTATAATTAAATGTCATAAACTATTTTAATCATGAAAGCAATAATTATTGAATTAATTGGTGATTGTTTTTAAAGGGCATGAATGATGACCTGTTGTGATAATGATGCAGTCATGATGTCTCAATATGCTTTGGTCTTACTGCACCCATTTAAACCTCCCTTCCCTCCCTTTTTGAACTGCTATGACATATTGATTTTAGGTAGTATGAGCAGTTACTCCAGTGAAACTCAATCTGTATTTGTGTTTTTTTTTTTTTTTTTTTTGCTGAAAGATTGCAATGGGGGAAGAAGAGGTTAAAGAAGTTCACTGGACTGTATATCTGAAGACTAGCAATTGCACAGCAGTTAACGCTTTTTAAAGTGCCTGGTTATTTCAGTTTTCCTGGTGATTCTGGTTTACATTTTTATTCTAACATATCAAATAAATTGGTGCGTTTCCAAATTGCTGTGGACATATGCACAGTTGAGTATGTTTTGTGTGTGTGTGTGTGTGTGTGTGTTTATCCTTTAATTGATTGGTGTTCTGTAACTGACTTATTTCTTTGCTTGATGAGGCAGGCTGTAGGTGCTATCAGTCCAGAATTGGATTACATTGGAAACAATGAATGAATTGATGAATTGATAGGTGGTACATGGGATGGTTGGTTTCAGACGTGGGGTTTGTTATTCATTTATTTTATTTATTTATTTCCATTTGTTTACCTGGAGAGTCCGACTGGGCATAAGATGGCCCATTTTTGGCAGACGCCCTGGGAGAAAAGCTCCACAAAAACAATGTTAATATAGTACAGTAATCATTTTAGAATACGTAAAGTATACTGTACAGAAGACATGTAGGATCCATGTATAGATATTAAAATGAAGTAACAAATAGGAAAAATGACAAGGCTATAAAAAACATAAGAAATTAGTTTAAGTAGAGAGAACATTAATGAACTTTTGGGATAAACTAAATTGAAAACTTTTCAAGAGCTGAGGAAGCAGTGGGCTAGCAGATAAAAGACAGAAACAGCTAACTGAGGAGGAGAAGGAATATAGGGAATGAGAAAAGTTAGGAGAGGAATATGGGGAGAGAGAGATAAGGGGAGTTATTTAGAGCTGCTAACCAGGTTTAGTACCGGAGCAAAGCCAAGTGTTATCAAGATGAGATGTTTTCTTAGTAGTTGTTTTAATTTGGTAGTATTGTTAGTGCTGAGTATAGCTTGAGGTATTTCATCCCAAGCTTTGGCTAGTTTGTATGAATATAGGGAATCCCTGTAACTATTGTTTGACTTAATGACCTTCAAGAGGAACTTATTAGAAGACCTTAATGTTATATTGCTGGAATAGGGTTGAACTAGGCTACTAATAGATGGGCAGTTGTCAGAGTGATACATGGTAGAAATGGTTAAAACAAGTTGCTTATAGGTTAAAAGTTTGGGAAGTTCCAAACAGTTGAGTTGGTGTAGTACCTTGCAGTGATGAGTTCTTAAAGGTTGATTGGAAGCAAATCTGGAAACTTTATAATAGTAGAATTCTAGTGTGTTTAAGTTGCATTTTCTTAAGTTATTGAAAATGGGTAAGGCATATAAGATGGTGGATAAAAGGTGAGTTCTACTTATGGCATATCTGCTGGAATCAGTTAGAAAAAGCTTTATTCTATACAGAGAGCCAAGTTTGAAATGTACTTTCTTGATGACTAGCACTTAGTGTTTATCAGACTTGAGATCCTTGTTAATGGTGACACCTATTAGCTTTGTATATTCAACTGGTTCAATAAGGGTATTGTTGGAAGAATAAATGGCAACATTAGTAGGGTCCATAGATTTTTTGTTACTGGAGAAAATAATTAGTTTTATTTTAGAAGGGTTAAGAATCAGTTGTGAATTGTAAAGGTATTTTTCTATGTCCAGAAAGGATTGCTGTGTTTTGTTGAATAGAGCAAGTGTGGTTGGATGCCAGGGCACTTCTATGGGCTAGGCTTGTAAAGGCTCCAGATTCATTAGCCTAGTACACACCTATGAACCTATGGAGCAGAGCATATGAGGGAGGAGTCATCTGCATTTTGTACCAAAGTAGAATGTTGGGTAGCTCTGCACAGTTTATTTATAAATATTTTGAAGAGGAGGGGACCAATAATAGACCCCATGGGGTACACCGACTGAGATAGGTAGAGAAGGTGATAGTTCATTTTGCCATTTAATTGACGGTTGGTTAAGTAACTAATGAACCCGGTAAGGGTTGAATGAGAGAGGTTAAGAGAGGCTAGCTCATGGATAAGGTTTTGGTGAGAAACTGTATCAAAGGCTTCTGACAAGTCAAGAAATATAGAGGAGGTAAGTAACCCATTGTTTCTGTGTTGGTTCACTGTGTTGATGAAACTAGTTAGGGCTATTGTTGTACTCTGCTTAGGTCAGAATCTGTGTTGGGAGGGGGATATAAGGTTATTTTTTAGGAGATGGTTGAGAGGTTGGGGGTGAATATATTTTTTTCAGTATTTTTGCTACTGGGGAAAGAATGACAATCTGTCTATAGTTAGAAAAGTCTGCGGAGATACCGCCTTTATGTAGAGGGATAATATGGGACACTTAATGGAACATATAGCTCAGTAATGGACCGATTAATAAGGATATATATGGGGTATGTAATAGTACCTGCAGCAAGTTTGAAGTATTAATTGGGAAGTTGGTCAGCACCATTGGAAGAGCATTTAAGTTTGGATAGGAAGTTTTTATGTATTGAGTTTTTATAGGCTGAATGTGGAAGGAATCAGGATTTGTTTCAAACGTTATGGGTATTGATAATTGAGAATTTAACAAATTGATTGTTAAATTGAGTGACGATATTGTCAGGGGAGTTTGTTTTAGCTGGATTTGGGGTATAGGCTTGACCAGGTTTGAGGAGTTGGATTTATAGTGCCCCAGAATTTTTTTTGGATTATTATGGCACCTATTTTGGATTATTGTATAGTGTATTTTTGTTATATTTTACTTGTTTTGTAGCTAAATTATGAAGTTGCTGATGGTTTTGAAGGGTAGTTTGCTTTTTTAAGTGCTGGTAATTATGCCATGCTTTGTATCTCTGCTTGAGGAGCATTTTGGTGTTGGAAGAAAGCCAGGGAATGTATCGAGCTCTTGCACATGCTCTCCTAAGGGGAGCTAGCTTACTTAATATAGTGAGAAATTTATCACTGAAATATTGAACTGCTAGATCAAGGTGGAGATGTTGTAGGGGAACCAGTTGACTTGTTGGACTAGCATGGTAAAGGTTTCTGGAGTAAAGTTTTTTGTGTTGAGGACAAGTTTATATGTGATTACTTTTGGGGAAGTGGAGTGATGTTTTAGCGTGTAGGTTGGTAGGTGATCATTCAGGCTGTCTGGGAAACAACCTGAGTGATAAGAGTTTATTGATATGGAGTCCAGAAGGATGACTACAAGTTATTTGTAGCACATGGAGCTTCCTGTTTACATTCCAAAAGCATCTAAATTAAATCCTATTTCAGCACTGATATAGTATGAGACTGACTTTAACAACTCTTAGAATCCCTCTAAGCATTGTTAAGGTCAGGTCTGCACTGAAGCAGGCAGCACTGACCAGAAAACAGTAGCAGCAGAACATGAAATGGCTGTGTTTCAATTCCTGTTTCTGCTTGTGATTTGTTTAGTATACAAAGCCTGTTGAATAAAACTGCTTCAGTTAGACAGGGAATACATATGGACATCAACTATTACCTAATGCTTTATCACCCTCAGAAGCCGAAACAACACATTGCACTTTTTTTTTATTGTGATGTTTATTAATTTGTAGTATATAGAGAAGATAAATCTCCATGTACTACAAAGAATTATAAGTGAATCAGTGGATTGTAACCCTGTATTATGTGTTTTCAACATGGACACAAAGATTAACCTGGAGCTTCACTCTTGAGGTGAATTTCTTGGCATCTGTGTCTCAATCACATAATAAAGTGGTTACCATCACCAACCCACTCATAATCCTCTATATGCTCTACAGTCAGGCTTGGCCATTTGCTTCATTTTCCTTTTATGGGGACCTCAGCACTACTGGCTGCCTGTTGGTAATTTTAATTTTTCTGTATGACCCATGACATTGTCTTCATAAATAGGTATTGGGAGACTTTATGGCTTGAATAAGTGCATGCTTGTAAAAACAAATATCTACAATTATACAGATCCTAGGGTTTTGACTTTATGAGTACATGCAAGGATGGCTGGACTGTCCATGTGCTTGAATGAAAGAGCTGTTCAGCAGCGCCTTTAGTCTGATGAGGAACAGCTGTATTTCATTTCTGGCTATGAGTCTTGTTCAAGTTTTATAGGTCTGATTCATAAATTAAATAAGTTAGCACATAATTTGGTTTACATGGGTCTGTGTGAAGTTACAGATTTGATTTCCATTATATGAAGATCAGATAAAGCATACAAACAGTGCAACTGCATGGGTCTATGAACATATTTCAAATAATTATGGGTTTGTTACTTTATTACCTAAGTAAGCAAGATTATTGTTTTGAATGAACTGTAATTAATACAAGCACTTTGCATGACTAAATGATACCAGTCTTTTTTTATAACACTAAAACTAAATGAAAATAATACTGATGAATGTGATACCCTACTTTTTGAGTCTCATATGGGGAAATTCTGTCCGCCACATTTAATTATACAAAGTCAGTAAATACATGAAGAGCCTGCAGTATATCACACAGCTAAAGTTGTTAGCCATTCACAGCTTTTACACGTAATTTTACAATGTAGTGTCACAAAAGTCTTTCATTTGCCGTGCTTGTTGTGACTAAGAGTCATGTGTGATTACAATCAAGTGTTATAGTCCGCTAGTGATTGGCTACAGTGTATTACACTCACACTTTGGGTGGTGTATACTGCAGTGTCACAATAAGCACTGTTTGGTGCTATCCCATTACCTGCGTCAAGAATGCATTCTGTGAAAGTATTTACATGAAATCTACACAGCCATTAGACATGGATTGAGTAGAATATTGAAAATTACCTGTCTTTTCTTCCTAGGACGTTGCTTCCAGAGAGGATGGTGTTAATGTGCTGTATACAGAAATGCAGAGCCCAGTACACTGCTGTACAAATTAAACATGATTTAAATGGGTGGCAAAGAGGTACTGCTTGTTAAAGATGCTGACTCATTGACTATGGGTCTTCATTTCAGCTGTCAGATGAGGGGAGGGGACATTCTGTGTGTGAAGTCTGCATGTCCTCCTTCTATCTATGTGGAGATTAACAGAGATTTTTGCTTTTCTCAACCATTTAAAATATGTGCTACAGATGAATTGATAATCATCCAAATGGACCATATGTGCTCATATGTCATATGTGTTTGTGTGTGTGTGTGTGTGTGTGTGTGTGTGTGTGTGTGTGTGTGTGTGTGTGTGTGTGTGTGTGCATTTGTATATGCATGTATCTGCATGACTATGTGACTGTATGTGTTTGTATGTCCTTGTTTGTGTTTGTGAGTCTGTACGTTTGTACAGGTTTGTGCACTTCAGTGGTAAAAGTTCCATTTCCTTAATAGCTACGTGCACCATTTAGAAAACAGTGGATATCTAATACCAAATAAGCAGATACTAATGGTATCCAGGAAGAACAGATGTAATGGAATATGTTGAAGGACTTCAGAAAAGTAGGCTTGCAACATTGGGTATGATTCACATTACAATGTGTACTCTGTCTTTTGTAATGATCTACACATGTTTACATATATGCAGTACAACGTGTTTTCTTGCATACTGATCAAAGCTAGAGGCATGCCAAAAATTGTTCAAAGATTCATAGGTAATTACTAGGCTAGATGCCTATGTGGGACACTTTAAGCCTATCCACTTTCCATTTCAAAGCTGAGAATCAAACTATGTACTTTGTGTTGATAAGGTAAACACCTTAATCATATTTACTACCCCTAATGGGGTAACCTTCCTCCATTGAAGTTATCCTGCCTTAAGTTGGTATCAACACAAAAAGAAAAACACAAACCAGATTTTATGGGGGTAGATGTCCTTATATATGCCTGTAAATCTAAAGGACTTGTGAATTAGTATGTGGTGGCAATCCCAAAGCTCATCAAACACTGAGATCCTTTCAAGGTCAGCAGGTTAGGGAGACCATCTATGCTATAACTGGACTTTGTAAGACAATGACTGATCACCATACCAGGCAAAGGTGGGCAAGATCAATGGTCAGACCCATAGTATATTCTATATATAACCTCGGGTAGGCCACCTACAGATCTGCAGCTTCTATAGGATGTAAAGTTGTAGATGAGAATGTGATCAAATCTGCCAGCATATCAGAAGGATCTCAGGATCTAGACCAGAATCAACACTGCTTATGCAGAAGTTTGTTTCTGAAGTACAGTTGAAACAACTTAGTAATTTTTGCTACTAATGTAGATTCTGGAGAGCTAGTTCAAAGGACTGGTAACAATAGCTACTGAGTTGCATTCACACCTCTAGGGAGCCAGTATTTACCTTTTCTGTACTGCCAACTCCATGCAAAACCTTGGGAACAGTAACATGGAAAAATAGAGTAACTACACATGATGCCACCAAATACTGCCATTAGCATAAAGGTGTATATGGAAATGTGTACTCTCATGGAGAGCATGGCATGGGAAAACCAAGTTGGTCTATGACTGCATGAAGTAAAATCCTCACTGTCTCAACCAATTGTCTTCATGTCTCTTCCACATTTACAATAATAGTGGAGCTGGAGCTCTTTGTAAGGGAATGCGGATTAACAGTGTTGTAGATGTATGAGTCAGATCTAAGTAGGGAATGTTACAGATTCAGTGACTGGTACACATTTGATCAAAAATATATCAATTTAAAGTTAATTTAAATAGACTGAGTACAGAAGTAGTACATAGGTTCATAGGTTGGTACTAGGCTATCGGCCCTAGGGCCTATACAAGCCTAGCCATAATAATTTCCTGGCTATTTCTTCCCACACTATTTACTTCCCTGGACCCCTGTCTAGCAGGGTGACTGATGTGATCCCTGGGGTGAATTTCCTTTCTCCCATCCAATCATCAAGGTTCCTTTTGAAGAGGGCCAAAGAGGTGCTCTGCTTGACATGTATGGGCAGTCTATTCCAGAGTCTGGGGAGTCTCTGGGTCAGGAACCTATCCCTCCTGCATGTTTTGTTTATTGTGATGACAAGGTTTAGATCCCTGGAGCGTGTGGCTCTGAGGGAGTGGGATTTCTTTAAGTGTAGCATGTCCAACAGCTCTGGGTCTGACATGGCCTTGTATGTTAAGCAGAGATCGCCTCGGAGTAGACGATATGCGATAGAGTATAGCTGGAGTTTTTTAAGGCAGTCAGCATAGGGCATCTGCTTTAGACCTGCGATTCTTTTAGTGAGGTATTTCTGTAACCTTTCCAGTTGTTGCAGATGTCTTGAGCTATACATACCAAATGGGGCATTGTATTCTATAATGGGTCTAATGAGGGATGAGTACAGTGGGACAATGACCTTCTTTTTTTCTGGATGAAAAGCCCTTAGTGATGAGGTGTGCCACATAGAAGGATTTCCTGACTGTTGTGGCAATGTGGTTATTGAAGGTGAGACCACTGTCCACCTGTGTCCCTAAGTCTCTTATCACACTTTCGGTGTTTAGTGTACTGCCACCTATGTGGTAATTCATGGGCACATGTTTTTTCCCAAAGGAGATAACTATACATTTCTTCGCATTGAGCTTGAGCCCATGGCCCTGGCACCAAGCAGGGATGTCATCTGGTCCCATGGATGCTGTATTCTTAGCTTTGGAGAGTGCATTTATTACCTGCGTGGCCATTATTACTGGAATTTGGAAATCTTCCAGTATTGAGATGGGCCATTTAGGGGGTGAGAGGGGGGTGAAGTTGGCACTGAATCGCTCTGCCAGGATATTGGCAATATCCTTGGAATCAGTATATTTAATGCCATTCTGTTGTAGCTCAGAGCAAATCTGAGCATTGCCATTTAGATTCTTGATATAGTTATAGAATGCCTTGTGGTTGTCTTTGGAATCTTTGGCAATTTTATTTTCGTAACTTGCTTTGGAGGATTTTATGAGGAATCTCAGCTTCTTACTGAGGCTGGTAAGGGAGTTTTTTGCATCCTGGGATTTTCCTCTTTTCTGCAACAGTTTCTTCCTTTTGTTGTAAAGTTTGTTTATGGCAGGGGACCACCAGATTGGCTTCCTTTTTTTGGAGGAGAGCATCTTGGTTCTATTTGGGATGGCACGATTCATACATGAGTGGATGTGCTTGTACAGTGCCTTAGTGTAGGACTCAGCAGTCAAACTTTCAGTTCCCATCTGCATTGGTGTTATGAAGTTTGTCACTTCTGACTTGAGTAGCATGAAGTTGGCTTTGGAGAAGTTTTATATGGAGGTTTCCTTACTGGGGGTTGGGGGTGGGATGTGGATGTTAAGGGTGATTAGCTTATGGTCTGACCTGACCAACGAGGGGGTGACCATAGGTGTGCAGCATCGATTTCTCATGTTGGTAATAACCAGGTCTAGGACATTGGAGCCCCTGGTGGGACTATGGATTAGTTGATCCAGGGAATTGGAATTTATGAATTCCAAGAACTGTTGGGCAAAGGTGTTGGTACATGAGTAGTTTTCCCAGTTAACGGCAGGGTAGTTGAAATCACCCAGTATTAGGGTGTTTGGTTGTATATTAATATTTTCCAGTATGTTTAGAAAGGTGTAGTGAGAATCTTGGGGCATGGTAGGGGATCTGTAGCAAGCTACAATTTGGATTGCAGTTTTACCTAGTGTTAGTTACACCTGGAGAATTTCAGACGCATTGTGCTGTGCAACTAAACTGGTGGTGTAAATATCCTTGGTGAATATTGGCACTCCTCCACCTTTAGTGTTTCGATCCTGGTTTGGTGGCAGAAAAGTGTGGTAAGAGTTGTAGCCTGGTATTGCAGGGGTGCTCTCTGGAGCATTGAACCAGGTCTCAAGTTACTGCACAGATATCGATGTTCTCCATTTTTAGGAGTGCCTCGAGAGAGTGCATTTTGAGGTTTAAACTTCTAGCATTGAGTAGCATTACCTTCAGATTTTGCATGCTTATACCTGTTATGGTGGTAGTTTTGTCCTTTGAACTTTGCCTAAAAAAGGCATTATAGTGGTGGCAAAAGCCTTTGCCAATAACCTGAATCCCAGGGGTGACAGGTGCAGATCATCTCTGGCAAAGCATTGTGGTCTGTCGATCATGTTGTCCCAGGCAGACAGATACTGGATCCCCTTTGAATGATACCAGTAGGTTAGCCAATTGTTGAAGTCAATCATTTTGTCCTTATATTGTGGTATCATTCTGGGCAAAGGCAAGATGCTACTCAGGGCTAGAGTCATACCTGCCTGGGCCACATGATCCGAGAGCTCTTCCATGTCTCTTTTCATGTAGTCCAGGGAGGTACATCTCAAGACATTCACTCCAACATGGACAATGACAGAGTCATATTTGTACTTGCTGTGGTGTGACTTGAGTGCATGAGTTATGTGGCGGATCCTGGCACCTGACAGGCAGCTCACTGTAATTTTCTCCTTGTTCACCCTGGTGAGTGGGACATCAGTGTGCCTGACTATAGAGTCACCGATGACTAAAGTGTTAGGTACGTTGTCTTGCCTTGGGTGGCACACTGGTGTTGCGAGCTATGTGACACTTTGGTTGTGATTGGTGTTTGCGTTTCAGCTTCGGAGGTCCTTGTTGTTTGAACAGGTTACAGTTAAGGGCCTCCGCATATGTGGATTTAGTGTTGCTATGTGTGGGTGTTGGTGGTGTGAGTTTAGAAGGGCTATGTGTTGCTTGAGGTGTAGTGCGGTTGTTAACCTTCTCCTCTTGACTTTCTAGCACAATCTTGGGTGGAGAGAGTTTTGCCTCCAGTTTGGCTATGTAAGTGCATCTCTCACAGGTTGTAGTGTTGGGTGGTAGGAGGAGAGGGTTGTCTGTGTACATGAGGCAATTGCTGCATTGCCCCAGTATGCCCAGATTCACCAGGTGGACAGGAGAAATCAACAGACGCTGACTCCAGGACATGTCTGGTTTGGTGCTTTTTTTGAAAAGTACAGGAGCTGTTTTCCCTTACCTTAGCAAGGTACTTTGCAATTATAGACTGTTTAGTGCCTATGATTAATTTCTCCTTATTAAGAAGGAGAGTTGAGTGCTTGTATCAGTTTAAGGCTTCCTAGTGCTTTCCAGCAGGTATTAGAGCAAGTGCTAGTCACAGGGATGCTTAAAGGTAAGATGAAAAAATGATTTATCCTGAACACTACAGTGTGCACTAGAGAAGTTAGATGTCAAAGTAGGTAACTTAAGTTTTACCTGTCTAAAAAGTTACGTTTTAGTGGAGAGTCACTATTTTTAAAACAGAAAGATAGAGTGAAAGAGGGTGATCACTTTTGTATTCCAGTACTATGGAATACAGTAGAATGGCCAATAAATTTAAATAGTTGAAGGGGAGTGATTTCACAAAATGATAATTTTGTGCTTACTCATACAAGCCAGTGAAAGTAGAGAGGAAATGAGATATGTGGTCAAATTAACATAAGAGGCAGGCAACTAGAAAGACAGTGGTATTTAAGAACACAACAGTGACAAGGTGGGGGGGGGGATTTCTGCCTGACTCACAAGAGACAGAGCTGTGTAAAACTACCATTGAAGGATCATGGAAATTCCTGCAGCAGGCATGAGCTGTGGTAGGACAATGGAAAGTAAAGTTACCATGGCTGTTGCAGCAAATTCTGCCCTTATATCATCTATACAGCTGTTACCCTGCCTCAGTCTGCCTACGTGTCATTTGGTGTGTTGCCTTAACATGTGTACTACATAGCAAAAGGTAACTGGCAAAATATTTGTCTAAACATTGTGGACTCTTCTTGATGGGTTCTATAATTCTTCACTTCTCACAGTCCTGCAACTTCTTTGTTCAAGATCCTGTACTTAATATACCTTTGCTTAGTGCTTGTACAGTTTATGATGTGATGTGCCAAGTACATAAATTCTTTTAGCCCCTGAGTACAACAGTTCTCTCTGCCCTGCCATTAGCACAGTTTGGATCTTAATTCTGATGAACAGTGGTGAAACGTTTGCATATCCGATGCCTAAATGCATGTCCATACTGTGCCTCCGTGACCAACATTGTATATACTGTGATAAAGATAAGCACTATCACAAATGTCAGAGGTTCAACACCAGCACCTACAGACATTAAAGGAAAACAATCCTAGTCTACATTTCTCTCATAGCAATGGCTGTTGTTAAAACCTCCTATCATGAGAATCAAAGGAAGGGAAGCTGAGAGTGAAGTCCATTGGAAAATCAGACTTCTATGTCCCATAACTGCTGAGCTTTTCCTTACAAGAGTTCAAGAATCCCAGCAGTGTAGCATGCTTGTAGAGTGGTTAAGGTTACAGCACCAAGGTTCAGTCTGTGTGAAGAATGCATGTTTTTTATAATGTCTATTTGAACGTTCAGTGTCAGAGGCTATGTTGATAGCCCATCTTATTATAATTGCTTGATTTTTAGGAACACAATAAAATGTGTCTTATAGTTAGCTCTGTTTGGAATATCATCGTAAAAGGGAGGTAATGGTGACTGGAATATTCTATTATCAGTAGCATGGGAGGGCCCTGTAAACCTTTCCACTATTCCCTTAGATTTACCATCTCATCAAAAATTTTAGAGAGGAAAGACCAGAACTAATTATGACTACCAAAGGGTGGCTCAGAAGGGAGTGGTTTCACCACTTATGATACAGGAAGTTCTTCCGGTCAAAGCCATAAATCTCCCATGTATCTGGGAAAACAACCATCTTCAAATCAGAGAATCGCTGTCCTTTTATATTGTTTTCTGACTTTTCTAGGATTAGTCTCTGAGTGACTGAAGTTCCCTCAAACCCTTCCACTCAGCACATCAGTGCCACCAAGAGTCTTGATTTTGTAGCATCAGAGTCAGCTTGCAGGTAATCCTGACCTGTAATAGGTACCTGTTTGACAAGGGACTTGCTATTCCATGGTCAGCATGCATGTGTTATCTGTTTCTTACCAGTACAACAGTGTGGTTTAAAGGGCTGTGGTTCAGCATCCCCATCTGTATTAGCAATCCCTCAGTCTTAATTTGCCCGCTTGAGACAACTATATGTCAAGCAAGTATATCCTTGGATATTTCTGATTAGCAGTGCATGAGTCAAACCTTGATTGTTAGTTCTTAACTTGCAAAAAGTCTTCTTGGTGGTGGTTGGAGGTAAACTCAGTCTTAGGGTCTTTGCAGACTTATGCATTTCACTTTTTACATCACACTGTATATTAATAATGAATGTTTTCTTCCTCAGAATGGGATTGTCTGAGAAAAAAAAATGTTTGGCTATGATTAGTAGAAATGATGGATCTGGTCATTGGGATCATTAAAGATAATTCCTTCGTAGATCAGCTTATACTGTGCACAAGAATAAACCTATTATTTCCCTCTACAGCACTAACTCCAGACTGGCATCAGTATGATGAATTTGTTACATGTAGCTGGCATATACTGATTGATACATAGCACTGTTACTATGTATCCTATGGTACAGTGATACAGGCTGTGTGTACAGTATGACATTTTGTGATACTAGATCTGAGGTAATGGTTATGTTTATGTGCATGTGCTCTGACATTGCATTTGTATATTTCTAACCATTCATGGATTATATATGACAAGCATGTGATCTGCTGTCAGTGCAGTGCAGAAAATTACTTCCAGGAAATGATTACGGCTTCACGTTCTTGTCCTGGGATTGAATCCCACTAGTACTATATGCTACTGTGTGACTTTAAGTAACTCATTAACAAGATAGTGATCTAGATCCACCCTGAGTGAGTGTTTTTATCTATTTAACACTAAACTGTTTTGTGTTGTGTGGATCACCTGAAGTTCTGCTTCTATTATTATGCCAGTAAGGAATTAACTGAAAACCTTTCATGGCAATATGATACATGGACCTTGGATGCCTTATGTTCCATGTCAGACCCAACCAAGACAGAGTTAGTCCTGAGGAGAACGTGATAGGGAGTGAGACATGCTGTTGGGGAGCTGCATGTGGAGAAAAAAGTGAGCAAAAAAGCAGCACATATGCATTAAATCCTTCATTTTCACCTCATATTTTTTAGCAAAGTGGGAAACTCCAGATGATGGCTTTTCCTGCTTTTTATTTGCGATAGTGTTCTATCAGTGCAAATGACAGCCCATGAAGTATTGCACAGATTAGCTTATATATTGTCAATAAACCTGTTGGCATAAGTAGGGCAACTTCCAAATCCCTGTGGCTAAATCAATGCTTCCCTCAATCCGTGTATCTGCCTCTGATGATACATGAATAATTTTTCATGCAACATTGCTGTTAAAAGCAGCAGAGGTGGTAATAAGTCAGTTAAAATGTGCATGAGGTACACCCCCCCCCAATTAAGAGGGGTTAGACTCTATCTCTCCTTAACCCTATAGAAAAGTACATCTTTCTGCAATTTATATACTTTTTTGGTACTTTTTTTAAGTTGTGTGACACATTTGGGAAGCAGCATTAAGATTTATTGATGTCTGAGATGATCTTAGAGTTGAATTGTAACCGTTTGCTTCAGATCGATTTGAAGAGTTAAGCAGCTATGGTTTATGCATAGCAAACTAATATTACGTCATTTATGTATCATTTTGTTGCCTGACCAGCCCCACAGTGTTCATCTGTAGCCACACTAATTCAGGAGTGAGTATGTGATGGGAATTCATTTCCTTTCTCCTTAAATACTTATGGTTCCTGGAAATCCATTCTAAAAATACATTTCATGAGTGCATGGGAGACTTCAGCTTATCCCAGTATTTTGAGCAAATTTGTCAAAGGAACCATGATATAAAATTAAAGCCTGGATTATTAAAGCCCACAATATTGAAACATTAACCTGAAACCCATACCAAACTGTAAAATGTCAAAGACTCTTTTCACATTTTACTGCAAATTTGTATGCTGTTACATATGTTTAACTGTTGTCCTATGTGTACTGGGTCTGCATTTCAGCAAATGACCATCTATGTTTTAAAGGTATTCAGTAGAACTAGTACTTAGTAAAAAAAGGATTTCAAAGTTAAAGATAGAACCAATTAAAATGTGCAGATATATGTATCCAGCCCTATGCCATCGAGGGATAAAGCCTTCTCCATTGCCTAGGTGACTCAGCTTCAATTAATCTTGCAGTTATTTGAGATGCTGGCGTAGCACAATGGGGGTGTCCATCCTGATGAGGAGGGTGTACACTCAGATATGCCACATGGTAGATCTCAAGGGAGGTTTAGGCATGCAATGGGTGCCATTGTCTAAGAAACTCAAAGGCAGTCGCTAAGTCACTGCACAGGTGGGATTATATGCCAACATGACCTGTTTCACATCCATCCCCATTGGTGGGAATTCGGACATAACAAAAAGCACTTTCTAGCAGCATGTCACTGCCCAAGCATCCACATTTTCTTCACCAATCCAGGACATGGGTTGGTGTTAGCCCTGGAAGATTATGGTGGGTTCAACAGACCGAGTGAACTCAGAGAGGACATGGGTTGAGGTGATGGTCAGCTGCAAGGAGCCAAGAAGAACAAAAAAAAAAAAAGCTGATAAAAATAAAATATTACAGAAGTAATAGTGGAACTTAAGAAGGTAAAAAAGTACAACTATTGTGAGTTTTAAATGCTTTCTGGAGTCAAGCAGTTTGCCCATAAAGTCCACTTCTCTTCTACTTAAATATTCTATCTCCTTTGTCTTTAAATCACAGGATGGGTTTTACAAGAAAATCAAGTATTTTTTTTTAATTTTGTGTGACGTAGTAGTTAGAATATGTAAGCTGCAGAAGTGTGGTTGTATAAATCCCCACATGGCTAGTATGAGAATAGAGATGGTCATCCTTCACAAATAAATGTTTTAAGTTCAATCATTTATTTCCCACTTGCTTGTTTATGCATTGAAACTAGTCCTGGATGACAAAACATCTCAATTTCACAAGGTATAAACACACACACAGACACACATACCCCGGGATTCACAAAGGCCGATTTTCTATGCAGGAACAGTGTAGGAGCTCCTGCACAGAAAATGGCCGCCGAATGATCCAGGATAGTGTCATTTTCATGTGCATGAGCGGTCCTACACTGTTCCTGCACAGAAAACCGGCAAACATGCAAATCACCTCAGTTGCTGGTGAAAACCATGCAAATGAGGTGATTTTGTGATCCAGCAAGCTGCCAGGTCTAGAACAGTGTCATAGCAGAAATGTATTCAGCTAGTAACCAAATACATTTCTGCATCTGACAAAACGGAGGGATGACAGCTCGTGTAAAGGCATGTATTATGTTTAATACATGTCACTGGCCAAATACAAGGCCATTGGCATTAAAAACAGTTTACTTCTTTTTAAATTAAACTTTTTTTTTTTGGCCAATCTCGGACGTTTAAGCTCAGGGCAGTGGCGGGCAAACGGGATTGTGCCGAAAATAAAAAAAAATAAATAAATAAATAAAAAGAAAAGTCAATTTTAAGTTAATTCTGCATTTTGCCATTATAGTCAATGGCATGCAGAATGTAAACAATACCAGGGAGCACTGGTTGTCAAGGGGAAAGGGTCAGTTTTAGTGCAGTAACTAACGACCTACACACTGAGGTATGCAAATGAGGGGAGTTATGCTGAATCAAAGATTTCTTCAAAGTGTCAGGTTGTACCTAACCATGTAGGTACAGCAATACAAAAGTTCAAATCTGGAGCTGGATGACTTCATAAGGGGGTATGTCATGCTTTCTGTAGGCTCATTGGAACTCTGTGGCCCGTGTTTGCCCTTAGCTAAGCACAGCTAAGGAAGGGGGAGTGTCAGATGTGCCTGAGCAGTGTGTACATAGCCTAAACGGGTGTGTGTGTGTCGTGCACTGGGTTTTAAACATAAACAAAAAAAGAAGAAGAAGAAATGGCAGCACTATTTACATTTCAGCACTGGGTATGCGCAGAGTGCCTCAGGGCTTAAATAGGGAGGAACTGGGAAGGGGAAACAACAGTAGGAAGGCACTTCAAGAGAACTAGCATAGCTGTCAGGAGGAATGTATCAGAATCAGCCAAATGCACATGCAGCAGCCCTGCATACTACTATAAACTATGCAAACACCCTACAGACTGTTTTTTCCCACAAACTATACACCGCTGGTGTACACAGTTGGGGGATTTTTAACTGGCAAAACTAACTAAATATGTTAGAGGCTGCTGCTGCTTTACTCCATCAATATGTGCCAGAGACTGAGGGTAGTGAGTTGAAGAATGCTGACAACTGACCCACAGTGAGGAGGAGGAGAAGAGTGTACAGACCCAGGGTAACCTACCAGGGCCTACATGAGCTGGAGATAATGGAGCGCTATAGAGTGGACAGGAACATTCTACAGCGAATCATTGAGCTGTGCTGGCCACGCCTCACATACAGAACTAATAGAGGGGAATCCATCCCAGTGGATACCAAGGTATGTCTAGGCTTAAGAATACTAGTCACAGGTACCATCAAAAGACCAACTGAGGATATTATGGGGGTCTCACAGGAATCAGCATCCAGGGTACTCCACCAGTTCCTGGATGCCATGACACCAGTGAGCACATTTATTTCCCCACCACCCATGAGGCATTGACCAGAAGTATGTGTCTGTTCCACTGTATAGCAGAATACCCTGAGGTAGTTGGTGCTATAGACTGCACCCACATCCACATGAAAGCACCACCCATTGAGTGGGGTAGGGCTTTCCCTCCATCAACCACCCCAACCTCTTCCTTGGGTTTAATAATTACAATCCACCTCTATCCTATCTCCATATCCCGTACCTCTTAGTTGTACCTCCTATCCTTTAGTGCAACTCCCTCCTTTTCCCACTAGGTGGCAGCACCCTCTTAATAATAAGCCCTGCAACTAACCTCCCTCTTATTTCCCCTCAATCCAACTCTACCCAGACAGTGTCCCTGCCTTCACCAAGCTTAGCTGTAATTCCTTTCCTTTTCTCACTTCTATTCAGCCACTGCCCTTACCAAGAATAGCCATAACTTCATCCCACTGCTTAGATACACTTGTTCTAGACACTGTCTGTCCCCTCACTAAGACTGCTGTTATTTACCTCTCCACTCTGTCTACTTTTTGTATCTCACAAAACCAACCTCTATTTCCCTCCTTTTTAAAAGACAAATAGAGTAGCTTTTCCTTCCCCAACAAAGCTTAAGAAACTAAGCTTCTAAAGGTTACACTCTCTTACCTGCACCCCCTGTTGTAGCTCTCCTTCTGGCTAATCACTGATTGTTTCTGGCCATTCCCACCTTCTTTGCTCTTCCCGCTCCGTTCAACCTGCGGGCTCACTCCGCTCCCCTACCCTGCCCCCATTTCCCACCCGCCCCAGTACCTCTAAACTTATACCTTTCCTAACAGTCCCTCCCTCCTTTTCCTACCAATCAGATTACTCCACTCCATTAGTCCCTCCCTCATCTTTGACCAATCAGGTTTGACATTACCCCCCTCCCTCTTCCTTCACCACACCCCTAACACATTAACTGTCACTTACCTTCTAATTCCTTATAACTCATTTCTCCTTTTACCATGCTCAGCCTTCCATCAAAAGTCCTTTTCTTCTCCCACCTCATCTTACTTCTGTCATTGCTATACCACTTAACCTCCTTCACTACCTTTTATGTGCCCTCTCCTCCTCTTTCACCCCAAAACCAGCCCACATTCCACTTTCACAATATCTCAGCCTCTTTAATCATTTCCCACCCTCTACTTCTCTTCAAAATAAAATTACTTCCAATCCCTAATAATACCCATAGACTTAAAGCAAACCTCTACCAATGTTTCCTATACAAACCTAATAAATTTACCACCTATTATACTCTCCTGCATTTAGCTGGCGATATTCACCCCAATCCAGGTCCTTATTGCTTTCCTACAAATCCCCCTTCTAACCTCTCTCCAACAAATCTGCCCAGCTCCAAAAATAAACATACTAATAAAAATATCAAGTTCCTCACTTTTAATGCACAAAGCTTAAAAATAAATTCACACTCTTCCATGCCTGGCTTACCCATAACTCCCCAGACATAGTGGCCATCTCTGAAACCTGGCTAAAACCTCACATCAAAGACTCCGAATTCCTACCTCCTGGATATCATTTCCTCCGATCTGACCGCACTAACAAAAGAGGAGGAGGAGTTGCTTTAATTTACTCTAACCTCCTGACTATGACCCCATACCCTAACTCCATCCCTTCCTTCAATAATGCAGAACTAGTCACTGGCATACTTCAAATGAACAGCCACAAAAGCATCTGCATTATTTCACTCTATATTCCTCCTGGTAATAATGCTAACACATTGGAAGACATCCTCTCCTGGTCCCCTTCTAACATCAAACTAGAAACCTTTATTCTGGTAGATGTTAACATTGACTGGGGAAAAATCAATAATCCTAATCCCTCCATTACCATCAATCTATTCAACTTCATTCAACTTACTAACTCCATTACTAGACCTAACAAAAACAACCCCCTGGCACCATACTCGACTGGATACTTGTGTCCCATCCTAACAAAATTATTTCATCTGGTGTAATTCTTGACCCTTTAGGAGACCACCTCCCTGCCTTCTCTATTCGAGCCACTCCCACTTCCCCCCACTCTCACTACTTCATTCAAACACGTAACCTAACCAACTTTAATCAAGATTATTTCTCTAGCTCCCTTAAGCTAACTAACTGGAACCCCCTAAAAACACTGCCACTAGACGAAGCCGTTGAATATTTCAATTCTACGTTCTTAACTATCCTTAACTCCCAAGCTCCAATAAGAAAAAAAAAGAATCAGAACTAAACCCACCCCTTGGCTCTCCAAAGAAACAAAAAAGATTATGCACCAAAGAGACAAATCCTGGAAAGCATACCTTAAACACAAACTGCCTGAAATCTTCCTTCAGTTTAAACAATTGAGAAACCTGACCAAAAAACTAGTCATCAGAGATAAAAAGTCTTACTACATCAAATTACAAGAAAACCATACAAGGAATCCAAAACAATTCTGGAACTCCATTAACTCCCTCCTTACACCAGGTACTAAAAGCAACCCATGTCCTGACACCAGCAAATCTGACCCTGAAATTGCCTCACTATTCAATTCCTTCTTCACATCTTCCATTGCTGACTTAACCAAGACTTTTAACAACAACCCACCCTCCCATATCAATCTTGATCTCCCTTCCCACCCCCACCCCACTTTTGAATTTACACCTGTTCCTACCAACCTAATAAGGAAACTTCTCTATAAACTCAAACCTTGCTCAAATGCTCCTGATAACATCCCTTCCTTCTTCCTAAAGATAGCTTCTGACTCCATTGCTATACCCATCAGCATCCTAATAAACAGGTCTATATATGAATCCTATGTACCCAAACTCTGCCGTTCTGCTTTCATTCTTCCACTACACAAAGGTGGCAAGAACTGTAATGTCTCTAATTTCCGTCCCATTGCCATCCTCTCCCCTATTTCCAAAATCCTAGAAAAGTGTATACACCTGCAACTCTTGCCTTTCCTTACTGAACACCAATTGCTCTCCCCCACCCAACACGGCTTCTGCCCTGGACACAGTACCACCACTGCCCTTCTCTCTTTCCTTCATTCTGTGAACTCTGCCCGTGACTCCAGCAATTTAGTTTCATCTGTTCTACTAGATCTATCTAAAGCCATTGCCACCATCTCCCACTCCTTCCTTCTAAACCATCTCTCTAAGCTCAACCTTAGCCAAAATGCTCTTTCCTGGTTCACTAGCTACCTCTCAAACAGGTCCCAAGCTGTGAAATGGGGCCTTGCTACATCTACCTTCCTTCCTACACCTACCGGAGTACCTCAAGGTTCCATTCTTGGCCCATTACTATTTAACATCTTTATTAATGACTTCCATAAAGCCATCCCCAACACCACAATTGTTCAATACTCTGACGATTCCACTCTTATCTGCCATGCCCCTAACCAAACAGAACTCCAAACTCTAACCCAGACTGCATTTTCTACCACTGAAAACTGGATGTTCCAAAATCACCTCTCCCTTAATGCCAACAAAACTAAGATCCTCCTCTTTCCACCCTCCAAATCCTCACCACTAGACAAACACTCCTTTCGTATTACCAGCCTTTCCAACTCCACTATTGAAATAGTAACCTCCACCAAACTTCTTGGTGTCATAATTGATGACCAGCTGAAATTCAATAATCATATCCAGCTAAACATCAAAAAAACACACATAAAACTTGGCTTATTGTACAGAAATAACCACTTTCTGTCTCCTTCCACTAGGCTAACCCATGCCTCTACTTACCTCCTTCCCTCTCTACTTTATGGCACTCCTCTGCTCACTAATATTTCATCCAGTCTCACCTCCAAACTGGAACAATGCTACAACAAAATATCCAAATTTTCTACCAATGCCAAGTCCATCACTCATCACTGCTCCCCCCTCCATTCTCTAAATTGGCTTGAACTCCCTAATCAGCTTACCTTTCTCCAACTCTCCATTGCCTATAAACTACTGTTCCATCAAACCAACTGTCCTGCTCTGTAAAACTTTCTTCTACCCTATAACCCCCCTAGACCCCTTAGATCTTCTCACCAAAACCTGATCAATGTACAAAAACCTAAGCACCCAGCTGGCCAAATGCTTTTATCCTTCACACTTGCTAAAAAATGGAATGCCCTACCCACCTCTCTAAGATCCTGCAACAACCTAGATAACTTCAAAGGCCTACTTCATTCTCACCTCTATCTTAATAAAATTTGCAACTGCACTCTTCAACCTACACCTTTCAAATCATCCTCCTCCTTCTCTCCTGGCTAACCCCCATTCTCAATTAAACTCTCTTTCGCCTCTCCTAAAATACTAGCTGTATAAGCTATTCATATATTATCTTTACTAGATGAATTAGTTACTATGTAACCCTAAGCTGACCATCTTTTTCTCCTCTTCTCTTCTATATTCCTAATTGCATGAGCAACTAAAGTTATCTCCTCCTGCTTTCTTCATCCCAGAATATTTTACTTCACTTTTCTTTTGTGCTGAAACCTAACTAAATCTGTTAATAATTTGCTATGTTTTGCCATCGGACATTACTATTGTAGACTGTTCATAAAATCCTGTTAATCATTGTAAATTATTGTACTATTGTAGACTGTTCTTAAAATCCTGTTTAATCTTTGTAAATTATTTTTTTGTCTGAACTCTTTTGTAATAAATACTGTTGTTTTTGTGGAGTTTTCTCCCCGGGCCTCCACTGAAAATGAGCCCCAAAGCCCAGTGGACCTCCCCGGTAATCAAACTGAAATAAATAATAAATAAATAACTGTCAGGTCAAGTGCGATGCTCAGAGCATTATCATGAATGTGTGTGCTGGCAGCCCTGGAAGCTGTCACGACTCTCACATCTGGCATTGCTCACAGCTCTATCAGGCGTTTGCCAGTGGGGACATCCCATATGGCCATCTAGTGGGGGATGCTGGCTATGCACTGGAGCTGTGGCTGATGACAGCCATCAGAAATGCACACACACCTGAACAAGAACACCATAATGAGACACACGCACAAACCAGGATCATTTTAGTGCATATGTTTGGGATGCTCAAGTAAGGGTTCTACTGCCTTGACATATCTGGTGGTGCCTTGCAGTACTCTCCAGCTACATGTACACAAATGTTCATAGTATGTGCCATGCTACACAATATGATCTTGTGGAAACAGCTGCAGCAGGAACAGCATGGGGCATGGCCACACAGCCCCCCCACCATTGCCAAGGCCAGCATAGGCACAGAGGGACTCGAAGGAGTAACATCCTGAGCCTGTCCCTGTAGCAGAAGGAGGCATGCCCAGTATGCCCAGGCTTTGGCAAAGAGGCAACGCATAGCACACACAATGACACTTATAGGGAACCAGGGAATGATACCCTCTCTGACTCACACATACAGTAAAAGGGATGCCAAATATGACACTACCTGTTCTTTACCATGTATAGGAGTATACTACGTGCATCCAACATAGTCAGCCCTCCAAAACCCTCCTCAATACTGGCCCAGCAACAAGATAAGTCACCCTTCCTATCAATTACTGAATGGAGTAGTATGTTCTCATAGTTGTATGTATGATATGATGCAAGCATGCAAGGGAATTGGGTGGCTCAATGGGATAGCATCAGACAGCTATATGGGACAGCAGGAAATTCACAACAAATACTGGTGTCAACATACTAGGCAGCACTACACAAGGTGACAACACCCACCGCAGTACATGTCCTGGCCCAAATAACTGTGGGTGTCAGTAGGTCACACACATGGATGTCAATGAGGGTCACATATCCACCACCAGCCTCACACAGCAGGACAGGTGTAGATGACCATGAAGAAAGGCTGGGCTAAGACCCCCAAATGATGGCAGTGTTGAGCAGCCCCCCCCCCCCACCAGACCTACACAGACAAGCTACAACAGATCTGGCAGTTGCATTCTAGTTCTGAAGGGTAAGAAGTCTGAAACTGAAATTTATGCCATTAAGATCTAACGTGTATTCTATTGATATGCCTCCTTTCTGCATGATAGGTCACAATACAATATGAAATGGAAGCCAACAGAGTAACCAAAATACCAGTACAGTCATTGCAAATTTTTAAAGTTTGCAGGGGTGCACCCCACCCACAATCCAACATAGAAATGCAGCAACAGATGGCCTGCAGCACTCTCAAATGGCCTACAGTCCTCTGGCAAAGGCCCATGCCTCACCCATAGTGCCAATGTATGGAATGTCAGGGGGTCCCAACTAACAATCTAACACAGTAAACAGAAAACAAATGCAAGGCCATGTTGACAAATGCCAGTAGCATGCCTCCCCATGTCCTATGCCAAGGACTATGTTCTAGGCCATAAATACTACTGGGATAAATGCCCAGCTATAGGGATACCTCTGAGATATTGCTTACATAATGTTAGAAAGAGAAGAGAATAACAGGGGGGGGTGTAGAAGTATTGATGTCATGGAGTGTGTGAAGTCTGAATCCCTAATGTCCACCCATACTACTCTCTTACTGCAAACCCATGAATGAATAACCACACAACTGCTTGTAAACCACAATGTGAACGTAAACTGACCAGATATACAAGTCCTGCCTCTGGATAACCTGGGTGTATCTGTACAGCTGAGAGGTATGGCCCCAGCAGGATATGGCCATTCCATGCAGCTGAGAAAAGCACAAGGAAGGGATCCCCAGCCAGCATGCTAACAAGGTGCTGGACCATTTACACAGAATCAGCAGTCTATTGTCTATAGCTACCCCTCAACAATGGCAAGTGTGTGCCAGAATGTGTAGTCTATATGCCTCAGAATATTGGTCTCAGCTTCCTTCATCCTGTATTTCCCTGGTAAATAACTGTGAGCAAAGAATGATAGCTGTCAGTAGTTGATGACATGCTACATCACAGTGTAAAACAGTACATATGTCAGAAAATCTATGCTACAACCAAACATGTCACACAAGCAGCACAGACAGCAATCGTTACAATATCCCCTGAATGTTATGCCCATTGTATCTCCATATTGGCAACCTATCTACAGAGATCCTACAGAAACAGGTTGCTAGGTGTTGTTGTAGCACACAAAACCCAGAAATAAAGTCCAACCATCCCTGGAATGGATGCACACACTCAATATACAAGGTCATACTTGTCATGCTCCTAGACTTAGAGAAATGAAGACCATGTCTCACAACGTAGTGGACTACAGATATCGGTTATTCACATCTGGTTGTGCACACACACCAAAATGTACACCATTGATACTTCACACATACACATTGGATAGGAATACTCACACATATCTAAGGCCAACATAATATAATATGTCAAACATGCACACACAGAGGCGTGGGGAAGAGAAACAGACAGCGACAGAGAGAATCCTATTATGAGGCCTTTCCCACCCAGTACACATCCCATTGGCCTATATCACATGATGTGCTGATGTCATTCACTGTAGAAATACCTTTGGTTAGCCCCCAGCCCTGTAGTCTCAGTGGTGCCTGTGATAATGGTGTGACACTACAGTCCAAATAAGTATCCATGTAGCAGTTGCAATCTCAGTCCTTTCAAATGTTAAGTTGTGTGTTAGTCTGTGTGTTTCTAGATGAATGTGGTTGAGGCCATTCACACACACTAAACTTTCCTTATCCCTCTTTCAGCACTGCTGCTGATGTCACTCACCTTCAAAGATACCTTTGGACAGCTCTCCAACATGTAAGCTCCATGGCACTTGTGATAACTGTGTAATATTATAGTGTAGCAAACTAGTTAGGTAGGAGTTCTAATCCTAATGCTGGTAACTGTGAGTGTGTGTGTGTCTTTGTAGATACCTGATTTTGTGGTCATTCACACTTACTACATTTCCCTTACCCCTCCTTTAGCACTGCTGCTGATGTCACTCACCTTAGAGGTATGTTTGGACAATGTTCTACCTATAATCGCTGTGGCACATGTGATAAATGCGGAACAATGTAGTAACAATAACTACATAGGCTGGGGTTTGAATCTAATCCCTGGCAAGTGTTTGTGTGTGTATACATATATATGTCTGTACCTTAAATATTTTGGTCCCATTTACACCTAGTACACTTCTCAGTGCCTGACTTTAGCAGTCCTGCAGATATCATTCACCTTAGAAGTACCTGTTGGAAATCCTAGTGCATGTAAGGTCAGTGGTGTGTGTGGTAAATGTGTAACATAATGGTCTGAAAACATAAGTAGACAGAGGTTTGAACCTCACTCCTGGCAAATGTAAATGTGTGTGTATGGTAGAATATTTTGTGAAATCTCTCACTCACTACATCACCCAATGCCAGCATTTTCAAGGGCTGGTGATGTTCCTCATCTTAGAAGTACCTTGGGACAACATCCATGCTGTAAGCTACATGGATCATGCGATAAATGCATAACACTGTAGTAGCAGTACATAGCTAGGTAGGGGTTTGAAACTCAGTACTGGCAAGTGTGTATGTGTGTGGGTTTTGCTAAATTATTATATTGAGGACCTGGTATATGTCCCAATGTCCACATTACAAGGCCAACAGTTGTCAAACACCATAGAGGTTGGTGTAGACAATCCACATCCCTAAATGTCTAGTGCCATGTGCAATGACTATGTGATAGTATGGATTAGTGAACAATATAGGCAACCCTTCTAATACTCAGAGACTATTCTCCACCCACGGATCATACACAAACACAATTGGCTAGGCAGCAACCACTACATTGGTAGTTCTCCTGCAAACTGGCTCACAGATAGTACCCATGGTGTGATTGCAGTGGACTACATGCCTGTCGACCACGATGGTGCCACTGACATCAGAAAGTACTTTGATGTGTTACATCTCCTGACTGTGTGTTATCCAGCAAGTAAAAGGACATGGCATCTTGTTCCATCCCCTCAGTAGCCCAATCAATGTGTACAGTGGCCCTTTTGTGATGTATACCACTGGACACCTGCAACAACTGTAGTGGCTGCAAATGTACCCCACAAAGGGAATACCATGCCTTATACACATATGCCAATAACTCCATTGAATCCCCATATCATACTGTCTATGTAGGTGCAATCACTACCTACATAGCCAGGTCTCATCAAACAAGGTCAGGAATGCTACTTCTGAAGATACCAATCTGTCCACACAACATGCCCCAGAGACCTCAAGCACACTTCCACACTTAAAGAACATGCATGTGGGACGTGCGCAACCCAGACACTGTCCATATTATGGAATATAAATCACATACATGTGAAGTAGTGCACATCACTGGCCACCCGCAATAGAAATCTGGATGAGTGGATAGGGAATACAATACCCACCCCTAGGGACCACTCCACTGACTATACTCCTGAGCCACAGTGGGGACTATTTTCATGTGGCCTGACGCCAGGGTATTCCCTTGGGCTAGCCTTGTAGATCCTTCAGGCCCATCCACCTACTACACACCTATGAAACAATGAACCTATGGATCTCAGTACTGCCAAATGTGTGTGTGTGTGTGTGTGTGTGTGTGTGTGTGTGTGTGTGTGTGTGTGTGTGTGTGTGTGTGTGTGTGTGTGTAAAAAGTAATCTCAGTGTGTTTGGTTGATGAATATCACCATGTAGGCTTCGCTTACCAGTGCACAAATCTGCTTAGCATTTGCATTTAAGCAATGCTTACACCTGATAAGCATAGGTCAGCCCTGGTAACCAGTGATCATATTCCAGTCTGATAAAATAACAGGGTAATGACATCTTTAATAAGTGTATTTAATTCCCTGTACATAACATGCTTCTATGTGCTGTCATTACAGTAGTAAGGGGTGTGAGTATACTGTATTGGACACCTGAGTATACATGGGTAGTACCACAATCTTTTCTCTTTGTGTTTGTCTCATACATGGGTATTATCCCAGATTATATCCAGTCACACTTGCATGTTACAGCAGCTACAGTGCACTTGTTGACAAAAATAGTTTAACACACATTGTATCATTATATTAGAACTTTTAACAATGCTTTTCCAAGTAAGAGCAGATTGCAGATTGCAGTACTGGAACCATACACCCCTGCATGCAAAGCTGGACTCTGAGTACTGACTATCTTGTTCTTGGTGTTTCAGCTGTATGTTTATATGTATCCCCTATTGGATATTGATCTGATATGTTGATATTAACTGTAGACTACTATGTGTTTTGGACATATCATTGAGGACTGCTGTCATGTAGTAATTGCATGCCTTGCAGTTTCAGATGTCTGTCTTTCAAAACATTCATCCTAATGCATAACCTGTTGGCTATCTACTTTCTGTCTGCCCTCTGTACAGATGTGCAGATGTCAGGTATTGCTATGGCCATACCACTATGTAGGTGCCCACATTGTATTGTGCTGTGGGCCTGGACACTGCTGCTAGTTCCAACATATGAGACATTCCTTAATGTGGGCCTTGCCCCTTTTCCTATACAGTAGGTGGCAATACATCACAGGACAAGACATATGGTGACAGCCAACCAACATGGGGGAAAATTCCCCAGATTTCTGAACAGATTATATGTCATTAGTGATGTTATACACATGGTGCATTGATAGATTGACAGGGTTTGTGTGGACATGTACTTAGTGTGTGACGTCACGACTCACAGTGATATGTCTCTGACATACCCCTCCACTGGCCAGGTATTTTCTTTATATTTTTGGTCCATTTTTCATAGAATTGTGGCTTTCAGGTGGATTAGTGGCAAATCATTAAAGATATCAATTAGAAAATACTTACAGACATTTGCGTTTTAGACTTCGTACCCTTCAGCACATTCATGCTAATGCATAACCTGTTATTCAATAAACTTTCTAAGTCTGTATGAGTCAGACTTCTTTGCTTTCTCCTGATTTCTTATTCTAAGAGGTTGAGAGGTATTCCGTGGACACTCTCGCTGCCATTACATTGCTGTATGGCAATTATGGAGTGTAGGAGGCATGTGTATTGTGAGAGTACTGCTCTCAGACACACACCCTGCACTCGCACACAAAACCGTGTCCATTTTAGAGCATGGCAGTGCGCCTTCATACATATACATGGTGCACTTCCATGCTTCACGGGAACAGTCCCTTCCATGCAGGAAAAAGCTATTCCTGCACAGAAGTTTGCTGAATCCTGGGGATAGACACAGCAGACAGACACACACACACAAATACGCTCAGAAACACACAGACATGGAGGTATGCATTGACACAGACATGCATGGACATACATGACTACACACACACACACACACACACACACACACACACACACACACACACACACATGCACACACACACACACACACACACACACACACACACACACACACATGACTACACAAACACACACACACACACAGAGACACACACACACACACACACACACCATTGGGCAGTCAGGAAAAATGTTGACTCGCATATGATGCTTCTATGGGATCAGAACTTATTGAAAATCCATGGGACATGCAGAATCTACAACGAATCTACTGTCTGAGAGCCATACTGGAGAACAACACTAACTGGTGTATTATTGTGTTACTTTTAATTAAATTTTGTGTATGGATCTCTGCAATTGTGAAAGCATTACCGAAAAGTACAATTTGATATTTCAGTCTCTGTATTTTGGCTCTGATACTTGATACAGTCTTTGTGCTGTAAATATCTAGTAAATATTAATATTACATTGTGCATAAAAATCACATACCATTTGCTGAAATATAACAGATACCCTGCTTATGCTACCATTTTTTTGACAAAGCCATTTTAGAATGTTTAGTATATTTAAAAAAACATGACAGCTTTTTAAATAAATTAAAAATATTTTTATAAATGCAGCCATTATTATAATATAAACATTGGTTTCAAATACTGCCATAGTCAGTGTGCTAAGAAACTAAATGTGTTGCAGTTAACCTGGGTTCTTATTCATTGTACTTGATTATGCCTTTCAGTATTACATTAAAAACTAACAATCAGATTCTAGTATCAAAATGCAAATTACTTTTATATCGGGGTAATTTATGCTTCCTCATATCTTTATCCCTCCCATAATTAGGAAGAAGTGTCTCTTCAGAGTCACGCATGAGGAGTTTAAATGTTACAGACAACACAAAGGTCACATTTATATTAATCTGTCCATTAGCATGTTAAAGTTACTGAGGTGATTTGCAAGATGTGTTTACTTTAACATTTTCTATTTCAGTGTAGTTTTGCAGCAGTCATGTGACAGATGTGGGCTTTAAATGCATCACAAGATTGTCAATGAGCATATAATGCTATGATTGGTATTGTTTTGATAGTAATATGGCTGACTCCTGAATAGATAATACTTATCTTAATGCTTTACCAGGCAGGATTAGTCACCAGGTGCTGCTGAAAGTAGGATGCAGTAGGATGGGTGAATACTGTGACTCTGTGTGGATTTAAAATGAGAAAATGTCTATATACTGCAGAAATGTGGATTTATTTATTTAATATTAGTTAACCAGGATTCTGAATTGATCCACAAAGGACTAATGTTAATCATTTTGCAGACCAGGAGCAAATTCAGTGTAGTATATAACAGTAAGGCTGATTTGCCTATAACATTTTATTTATTAAAATACTTAGCACCTAATTACTTTTCCGCACCACAACAGTCCCATTAATTAAAAAAAAGACTATTATTATGATAAGTAACTGTTATAAGAATGGCATGGACTGAAAGCAATAATTAATGTTAATAAAACCTTAGACTCTTGTAACCAGAGGACAAATAAAGCGAGTTTAAAATTCTGCTGCAAATCAGAGCTTGCTTTCAAAGGTTCAAAGTTTGGAAGTAATCTTTATGTGCGGAGGGTTATTATCTTAAGTGGCAGGACCAGTTATAGAGAAAACATGATAGCATAAGTGTCAGTATGCTTTATTGACATTGATTTCTTGGATGCAGTAGATATGAATGTGGAATATGTTTTCTTGGCTATCAGTCATTTAGCAAACTAAGGACAGACATTTCTTTAGAAAAAGTCATTTGGAAAGAAAGAGGTAAAAAAGCTCACTGTTTAACTGGAAGCCATACTACTCTTTGCATAGCATGGTAGTCAAGGTGATCATGTTTTATTATAAGGACTATGGCACCACACACACAGGTTGGTATAAGCAGAAGGGCATTCATTTTTTTTTTCTGATGTATAGGAAGTAGATTGTAATCTATCCTCATGCCCTGCCATCAGGTCTCCTCTATGTATCACAACATATGCTTCTAATGCGAGAAATTCAGATCATTTAAAACTAAAGTGTGAATGCTTCTTTAGTAAATATGAGATCTGAATTGACTGACGTGATCATACATACCAAAGGTAGTGTCTGTATTAATCACTGTGTGTTTTCTAACCTGTAATCAGAACAGCCGTTTAGTACACACATGCTTCAGCTATGGATAGCTACCAAGATAGCATTGACTTTTTTTTTTTTTTTTTAAGTAAGATTCTTGGATGAGAAACACATTGCCAGAGCAATCTGTCTTTAAAGCATGTTTAATAACTGATGATAACTGGAAACTCAGATGTGAGCAGATTGTATGTGGATTGGATTGCCCTTACTTTCATCCAATTTCTGAAGATATAGAGCGTTTACATCTATTTAAAATGATAATTGTGAAAAAGATCAATAACAGAATTAATTTGCTTGCTATAACAAACAAAACCATAGCAAGCAAACAAAAATCCTGGCTACTTAAAGAAATATACAGTTTTGATATTCTGCTGATCCTGGCCTCATCTCAGTCAGGATATTCTTGCCAATAGACATGTATACAGTTTTTCTACCCATAATACCAGGTAGCAATCTTTAACCATGTCTGCACTCTGTCAGGCAGTGACAAGAAGTATACTTATGATATTCAAACACACATCTGTATAAAAATCATTAATAAGAGCTTTAATAACATTCTGACCTGAACTAGTAACAATCAAAAGTATGGCATATTCAAAAAACTATACTTTTCTAAGCTATATATTGTTGCCGATCTATTCAGTGGCAAAACTAATTAGTGGTGGTTCAGAAATGGACCATATGGAAACCATGTATAAGCATAAGAGTGCAGAAAACAAAACCTTGCAAATCTACATATGCCAAACAATTGCTTAAGAGGTATCAAAACCAGTTTATTAAGGTACATGAATAACAAATGGTATGCATGATGTATAACAGGGTGGAGATGTTGTTAAGGGTAACCATGGTATAATAATAAAGAAATAGAGCTGTCCATGATCTATATTTGTCAGTGCCGTCACATATGTGTTGAAAACACCTAGACTGAGCAGTACCTCTGACAAGTCTCTTCCTTAAGACATAATGAGACTCAATAAGTGCTCATTATATTCTAAGTATACAGAGTATTTTCCATTCCTTCTAACGTAGTAATGATGAAGACATCATGGTAAGGAAATTGCCAGTGCAGGTGGCCACCCATTTTTTGAGCAGGAAGTAACCTTGCTTTTTTCTAGACCATTGGAATATACCTGAAAGAATAAAAACTTTAAAAGTACTTGTGAAGAAAATGAAACACTGTCATCTGTGTTAGCGTGACTTGCAGGAGATTTATATATATTCTCAGATTGACTTGTATCGTATGCCAGCACGTCTAATTTTGAAAATGCAAATAGGTTTTTAAAATGTAGAGCATTTCCCTGTTTAAACAGAACGTTTAAAGAATCTGTCAGTGTTTTGATACATTTCTAATTGCACATGTTTGTGAGGGGGCTTCTAAAGTACTGTGGAGAATCAGCTGAACAGTAGGTGATGTCATTAGAATGCTCCTGATTGCTAGGTGATTAGCTGAACAGCTGATTGACAGGAAAAATATTTTTTTTCAAACCACTGACTGTTATTTTTAAAAATAAGACAGTTGAGACTTTTAAGCTGTGCAGTTGTCAAGTGCTGAGCAGTTTGTGAAGAGTTGCAGTCAGTTACAATGCTGTGCAGTGATACCCAAAGAAAAGGGAAGTCACCAAAAAACTATAAGCCTGCCTTTGCCTTACTGTTGTGTGTTAGATTAGATCAGGGATAGTATTCTCTAGTTAGATTAGAAATGCTTTGTTATTAAGATAGAGTTTTTTTCTAAAATGATGGACTTCTATCCTGCAGTTTAATTTTACAGTTCTGATGTTTGAATTCTGGTGTTTATTGAAAGTTATTGATTTACATTCTTGTAATCATTTAACTTATTATTAAATGTTTTTCATTACTTTACATTCTGGCTGGAAATCAGTGTGTTCTTTAGAGCTTAGGGAGTGCTTATACCTGTTTGGTACTCCCTGAATCACCTTGAAGGCCTGGTCACTTCTGGTCATATTTATCATTTATTTTGATATTTAATTTGCATAATTGGACACCCCTTTAGAAGGGCATGCAGGCACTTTGATTGGTGGCAGCATTACCATATTATTTTGGGAAAGGGAAACAGCTGGAAATCTGTGTCAGACTTTCTCAGAAGTATTTGGATGTGTGAGATTTAAATTTACTTCGTGTATGAGTGTATCAGAGGTCTTAAACTGGGACACACTGCTCTGAAGTGTGTAATAATCTCTTACATTAGAGGAGGACAGAAGTATACAGTCCAGCCCCAGATTATAGAGCATGTTCCTATAGTGCTCTTAGGAGAAAATTGTGAAATAATACACGTTTAAGTGACAGTCTCACATTGTTGTCAGTAGTGAGGATTGAAGCTCCTTAGTTAATGACCCAGAATAGTAAGGGAGATCACATTAATTGGTGGCAGTCTAGTGGGATATAGCCAGATGCCACAGTACTAAAACATGGAATATACCAATTTTGCCAATCCTAGCCCAAAAATCAAATGTGCATTCCATCATGGAGTATTTGTGTCTTTTGGCTTTTCCCGGTTAGAGGTCGCCACAGTGGCACTCCGGTCCGCTAATGATTGGCAGTATAGATGACCTAAATGATATGTCTCATTAGATTATAAACTGAGAGAAAATCTATTCAAAAAATTTACTGCACATAGTTAGTATGACTTTCAGCTGATTCTTGCAGTCCAAAATGTGACAAAAATAGTTCAAGCTGATGGAATAATAGCAGTGAAACATCATTTTAACAAATGGAATGATATCTTAAGTATTTATTTATTGTACAAATGTAATAATGGGTGAAGTATCTGATCATTATAGCTGATGGAGAGATGGCTGATTTACCTGTTCATAACAACTGATGGAATCAGAGATGAAGGGACAGATGGTGGAGATGTTTCAATATTCCCCAAAAAGTTGTCACACTTCAAGACTGCCAAGTAGTATGACCTTCTTGAACTACTCCATGTCCAACTCACCATAAGCAAAGTTCCATATCATATTATTGCAGGTTATAGGCCCTCTGCTGTGAAACAAGACACCTGCACCATATACCCAAATATATGGGAACCCAATGCTATAGTCATGGAAGACTTAAACTACCCCAGTGTAAACTGGGAAACATATACATCATCCAATGCACAGGTCCAGAAAATTTCTGGACTTATTCAACATAAATGCTCAGGGCCAGCTAGTCTGTACACCTACTAGGGGCACCATCATCCTCGACCTGATCCTCACAAACATGGGGAATCTTTGCACGCATACTAGTGTTATCACCTCACTTGTCAGGTTAGATCATAAAACTGTCTCCTTTGAAATCAAAGTAAAACCTGTCACCACATCCAGCCCTAGTATAGTTAGAAATTGCTCCACCTATTACTTAGTGACACTCTGGTAACATTTCACACCTTCCCAAATTGTAGAAACACCATTTCCTAGGCAAATTTATTCACAGAAATCTCATATTATCATATAAACAACTGTATCGAGACAGTTGTACCCATCCCAAATATGAATTGGCTACATTCAAAAAACAAACCATCCTGGTGGAATTCCAATATCAACAAGTTGTGTAACAAAAGGAAGAATACCATAGCCAAAAATGCGAAATGTAATTCCCAAAAAGGCAAAACAAACAAGCAAACGAAACAAAATCAAACTAAGCAACTCAGGAGTCTTATCAAATCCAACAAAGCCAAATATGAGGTAAATATAGCCTGTCAGGCAAAGGGCAACCATAAAGCCTTCTTCCGCTAAGTACATAATCTCAAAGGTAGCACACAACATTTTGTTGCACTAACTGTAAATAGAATCACATGTAATGAGCCATTGTATATAACAAACCAACTGGCTCCTGTTGTATCCCACAACACCTCCCAAGTGATATTCTCGATCATAACTCCCCTAGCTATCACTAGTAAACAGATCCTCAATGGAGTGCCCAAAGCAAAAAGGTCTTCAATGCACTCTCCAAAGCAAACAACACTGCATCTATAGGCCCGGATAATATCCCAGGTTGCCTACTGAATTTGGACCTTTATGATGCCTCTTCATTCTTAGCCTCCAAACTTCATGCCTAGTGAATGGAGGAATGGAACAGTTATCCCTATTCACAAGTGTGGACCATTTGATTACCTGGGTAATTAAAGACCTATAAGTCAGACTAGTCTCTATGAAAAAAGGTTGTGGAAAGAATTTTACAGACCTACAAGTCTGACTAATCTCATATGAAAAATAAAGGTTATGGAAAGAATTAGCATGCATATTATAAATAAAGACATAAGAAATTTTCATACACTGGACACAACACAGTTTTGATTTGTCAAAGCCAGACTGTGCCTCCTCAACCTGGTAGACATCTTTGAGAAAGTGGATCAAAGCTATGGACTAGGGCAAAACAAAACACACTGTTTATCTTCACCTGGCAAAGGCAATCAGTACTATTCCTCATTCAGGTACTATTGTCATACTCACATAACTAGGAGTAAATCTCTTTGTCACCCATTGGACAACCATCTGGATCACAGATAGGACACAGGTAGTCAGGATAGGGGACTCTTTAGACAAAAAGGCCAGTCATCTGCAAAGTTACTCAGGGCTTGATGTTCAGGCTGCTCCTTTTTGGCATCTACTTTTCAGAGAGTTAAAGCTAAAATTAAAGGCCCCTAGTTGCCCAACTTTCCAGATGACTTCAACATCAGTGTGATTATTGAGTTACCCAAAGATAGTACTATCCTCCAAGAAGGTTTGTCATAAACTGTTTGGTAAAGAGCCATGGTCTAAGACTGAATGCCAAAAATGTATAATAGTATCCTTTGGAAAGTTGTCCACTCTTGGGAATTACCAAATATACAATACACCCCTAAGAGTAGACCTAGTGGTTATGGAATTAGGAATATATGTAGACAGTGACCTGGCCTTTGACCACAATGTGTCTACTGTTGTAAGGAAATCATTCTATATTGACCAACTCATTAGCAAGGGTATAGCATCCAGATCCAAAGATGTTATTATTCCACAGTACTCAACCTTCATTATAGGATCATAGGAGGTTACTAGGCTATTGGGCCTGAGGCCTTTATAAGCCTAGCCAAGAGTTTAGCCCATGTTTAGACAAATCAGCACCTGATGCCCCTGTCCAGCAGGGACATGGGTGGCATCCCAGGGGTATATTTTCTGTTTCCCATCCAGTTATCCAGGTTGCACTTAAAAAGGAGTAAAGAGGTACTCTGCTTGATGTGAAGAGGGAGTCTATTCCATAGATAGGGGAGTCTCTGGGACACAGATCTGTCCTGCCAACAAGTCTTGTTGATGTCACAGACCAGGTTGAGGCTACATGTGCAGGGTTACTCGAGTGGAGCTTGACTTGCGGATATGCAGCAGACCCATCAAGGGGGGTCCATGATCACCTTGAATACCAGACAGAGGTCCCTTCTGAGGAGTCTGTATTAAACTGAGTAGAGGGACAGGGCTTTTATCCTGTGTATGGTAGATGTTTGAGGCACTGGATTCTCATGTTGAGGAACCTCTGTGGTCTCTCCAGCTGCTGCATGTGCTTTGTGAGGTACATGCTGAAAGGGGCATTGTACTCAATAATGAGCCTTATAATGGAAGAATACAGGGATGTTATGACCTCCTTGTCCCTGGATGAGATACCCTTACTTATGAGGTGGGCTATGTAGAAGGCTTTCCGTACAACGGAAGCAACATGGTGGTCAAAAGTCAGGTTGCTATCAATCTGGGTGCCCAAATCCCTCACGTCTGATTCTGTGCATAGGACAGTGTTATTAATGTGATAATTTGTGGGGACGTTACTCTGCCCAAAGGGGACGATGATGCATTTTTTGGTATTCAGCTTGAGACCATGTTTCTGGTACCAGTGATTTGTCTGAGTGAGACCCTCTTGGAGGATGTCCACATCACTAGGGGAATTGATGACAGCACCCAGCTTGCAGTCATTTGCAAACTTGGTCAGCCATAGCCCACTGGTTTTTGCCTGCAGCTCAGAAAAGTATATCCCAAATAACAGAGGCCCCAAGACCGAACCCTGGGGTACGCAGCTTGTTAAGGGTCAACTGCTTGAGGTGGCTTCCCCTATTTTGTTTACATGGGTTCTATCAGTGAGCCAGTTTGCTACCCATCTGGTAACATATGGATTGATGCCTAGTTTAGAGACTTTATCTATTATGCTCAAGTGGGAAATAGTGTCAAAGGCTTTGGCCAGGTCAAAGAAGGTGGTGTGCACCGTCTTCCCCTCATCCATGGCTTTGGTGACTGTCTCAAAGAAGTTGACCAAATTTAACAGACATGACCTCCCCTTGACAAAGCCAAACTGTGTGGGATCAAGAGTTTGGAGGTTGCCAATGTCCTTGTTAATGAGGTCCATGATAATCCATTCCATGGCCTTGCAGATCAGGCTAGTTAGGCTGATGGGTCTATAATTTCCTAGATTGGTGGAGGCTTCACCTTTGTGTAAAGGGATGACAGTGGCTGTCCTCCACTCAGCTGGGATGAGGCCAGTACTCAGGCTTTGGTTGAATAGGGTGCCTAATGGTGCTGCATGTTCCTGCCTGAGTTCACATAGGATGCAGTCTGGGATGTTATCGGGTCCCATGGACGCTGTATTTTTTGCCTTTGAGAGACCAGTGATTACCTGTTCCCTAGATATAAGGGGAAGGGGGCAGGTACTGGGGATGTCTTGATTTACTGATGGGGACAGAGGGGTAATGTTTTCACTGAATCTGTCAGCCAGCAAGTTTGCTATATCTATGGCATTTGTATATGTGGTGTCCTTGACCTCCAGTTCTGAACAGATCTGGGTGCATCCTTTGAGGTTGGGGACATATGTAAAGAAGGCCTTATGATTGTCTGTAGTAGATGTGGCAATTTGGACTCGAAGTTTGCTTTGGAGGATTTCACTAGTGCTCTTATTTGCTTGTTCATGCTGAGGAGACATTGCTTCCAGTTGGGCACCTGCTCCTTCTTGGTCTTGGACAGCAATTTTTTTCCTTTTGTTATAGAGTTTATTTATTGCAGATGTCCACCAGACAGGTTTACTCTTCCTTGTGGAGGATGATTTAGTCCTGTCGGGTATTCCTGATTCCATGCTTCTATATAAATGCTAGCATAGTGCTTTGGTGTAGTTTTGGATATTGGTGCCAGTTCCTACTGAGGGGGAGGGGGCTGTGAAGCTGTTTATACCATCCCTCAGGAGGCTGTAATCAGCTTTGGAGAAGTTTAATGTCTGATCCTAGCTGATGTGGGTTGGGGGGTTGGGGGAGATGGTGACTTCGAAAGTAACTGCTTTGTGGTCGGATCTTACCAGGGAGGATGATACTATAGGGATGCTGCAGTTGTTACTCATGTTGGTTAATACCAAGTCCAAGATATTATCACCTCTTGTGGGGGTATTAACTAGTTGTTCCAAGGCATTTTCATTGACAAAATCAAGGAAGCTCTGGGCATTTGTGTTCTGGCATGAGAAATTCTTCCAATCTATGTTTGGGAAGTTAAAGTTACCCAGGATCAGGGTAAAGGGTTGAATCTTGATAGATTCAAACAGGTCCAAATAGGCGGATTGGGTATCTTGAGTGAGATTTGGGGGCTGGTAGCTAGCTATGATTTGAATAAGGGTCTTGTCAATGGTTAACTGCACCTAGAGGGTCTTCTGTGTGTCATACTGTTTGACCAGGCTAGAGGTGTGTATGTCTTTAATGTATATTGAAACTCCACCTTGTTTGGCTTTACTGCCCACAGTTTGGGGTCTGAATGTATGATAGGATGAGTAGCCAGGTAAGGTTGGGGTGCTGTCCGCAGCTTTGAATGAGGTTTGTAACTGCACAGATGTCAGTATTTTCCAGGGTTAGGAATGCTTGCAATGAGTGCAGTTTCATGTTTAGACTCCTAGCATTTAGCAGCATGACCTTTAATTTGTGTTTTGTTGAAATTTGTATGTTGATAGTTTTAACTTCATCACTTTTCCTAAAAAAGGCACTATAAGGGAGGCAAGAGCAAAGCCTGAAGCCCAGGTGAGACAGATGCAGGCCATCTCTGGCAAGGCATCATGGTCTGTAGATCATATATTATCAGGCTATCAGGTACTGGATCCACCTGGAATGACACCAGAAACTAAGCCAATTGTTAAAGTCAATCCTTTTCTGTTTGTATTGAGGCATGAGTGATAGCAGAATGCTGCTTAAGGCTAGGGACATACCTGCCTGGGACACGTAATCAACAAGCTGAATCATGTCTCTCTTCATATAGTCCAGAGAGGTAAGTCTCAAGTCATTCACGCCAACATGGACTATGACAGAGTCATAACAGTACCTGTTGTTGAGAGAATTGAGTGCATATGTGATATGGCGGATTCTGGCACCTGACAGACAACTAACGCTGACTTTCTCTTTATCCAGCCTGGTGAGAGGCACATCTATGTGTCTCACAATGGAGTCTCCTATGACTAATGTGTTGGGTTTATGGTGAAGCCTTAGTGGCTGTGAGGCACAGGTGTGTGGACTATGCATGGTATGTGATGTGGAGGGCTGTGGCAATTACATGTGCTTTTGCCTCGGAGGTCTTCTTTGTTTAAGTATGTTCATCTGGAGGACCTCCACATATGTAGGTGTGTGATGTCCTTCTATTCCTATGTTGCAGTATTCTTGGTGTGGGATTTCCTGCCTTCAGGCGACTCGTACATCGGCTCCTATACAAAAGCTTCAGCTTGGCTGTTGCAGCTGTGTGGGATGTCACACATAGGGCCATAAACCAGGGACTTTAAGTATGATGTCTGCACGCACAATCCTCAGAACTTTCCAGCTGCTGACAACTTTGCATCGTATGATCGCTCTTCAGACATTGGATCAACTTTAGATAAGTAACCCGTTGGGTTTTTGCATTTATAATTTTTTTACCAGTCTTTCACATTGCTTAGGCTTGGTTGTTGTAGCTTTCAGCTGATGTCAGGGAAAAAGGGAACGTGCCAATATGGGCGCCAAGTTCCCCATAAGGACGCCCATGACAAATGCGTTTTCTGCTTAGGCCGGGAACATGACCATAACGCCTGCCCTATTTGTAAATCTTTTGTGCCTAAGACCTTACATGTCATCTAGCAGCTTTAAACCTTTACTTAGAAAACCAACGCCTCAAACGGCTAGCTCTCAGGATGGATCCCGCTTCGGAGGCCACCCAGGAACCTCCACATAAGAAGGCCAAGATGCCTAGACCTTCATTGCCTGCCACTTCACACCCAGACGCCCTGCCAACTACTAATGCAGGAATTGAGGAGAGCTCGGCAGATCCGTTGGCTCCATCGACCTCCCTCATGGAGGTCGATGCACATCCGACGACCAGCACGTCCACGGTGCTTTCTCAGACACCAATGCCTGTCGATGTCGAGGGGGAACCAGACTTGGTGGTTCCTTTAAGTGGGATCCAGACCTTGGATAAAGCCATTGCCAAACCCAGGTCTAGACTGACTCTAACCAAAAAGAAGCAGAAATCAAAACACATTACATCTGCTTCACAAGGCCCTCCAGACTGGGAGGCCTTCACCTCTTCTCTTATGCAGGCATTTATGGCCCTTAGGCCTTCTGCCTCACCCTCAATTATGTTGCCTCTGCTAAGCCCTAGGCCTCCCTCTGCATCTTCCATTTCCATGGTTTCCCTCCTTGAGGAAGAAGAACATGAATCCATTTAGTCTTCCTCGGATGAATCCATCTCTTATGCATTACAGATTGCTTCTCCTAAGGAGTATTATTCTCCTGATGAGGATTCTGTGGAAGGGGATTCTCCACCTGAAGACATTACATTTGGTGAAGCCATCACCAAAATGAAAGACTATTTCAAATGGGATACTTCCCAAATGACAGAAACCCAAAAAAGATACTTTGAACTGCTGCAAGTGGAGTTCCTCCTCCCCTTCAGCTGTAACCCATGTTCTTCCTCCATACTTGGATACCTTTACTGCAGCTTCTAGAACACCTGACTCACAGCCTTCTGCACCTAAGTGCCCTGGCCACTTCTACAATGTGCCAGAGGAAGAAAAATCCCTCATAAAGCCACCCTTAGCAAACGTAGCAGTGATTGCCACTGCCCATGATAAACAGTCTAGGTTGTTACCTTCTGCCTCCCTATTGCCCAGGGATAAAGATAGCAAATCCATGGATAGGATGGGCAAGAAGGTGTACACTTCCTCCACTTTGGCCTTCAGAGCCATTAACTATCAAACTCACATGACCAAGTATGCTCTGGACTTAGTATCCCAAGCCACCTCTATGCTGGCTTCAATTCCTGACAGTCCCATTAAAACGGATATCTCCTCCAAATTGTCCTTAGCAATGCAAGTGGCTAGACACTCCATAAGATGCAGCTATGATGCTGCAGAAGCTTCTGCTCACTCTGCAGCATCAGCATCTGTCCTTAGGAGATATTCCTGGCTTAGACTACAGAATCTGCCAGAGGACTTCAAGTCCAAAATCTTGGTCGCCCCCCCCCCCGGATCAATACTTCCTCTTTGGAAAGCAATCTGCAGACCTATTTAAGAATCTGCAAGAAAAAAGTAAAGAACTACAGGATATGAAACATCTCCTGGTATCCCCTATGCCCAAATTTTATAAGAACTACCCTGCTAAGACTACCTTTGTTAGGCATAACTCGCATTCTGCTGCATCCTCCCTGAACCCAGACAAGAACAAGATATTCCTAGGTTGCAAAATCAATACGAAACAAATGAAAGCCTTTCTCCCACTGGACAAGGTTCTATCTCTAACTTCCCACTTCTAGGAAGTCTTGCTCTCCCAGACAGTCACTGCAAGGCAATTCCTTCGACTCCTGGGATTGATTGCAGCAACCATTCCAATGATACCACTGGCCAGAATGCATATGCGAAAACTACAATGGTACCTCAAAAATATCTGGTCACAACACCAGAGTCAGTTGGAACAAGTTATCTCCCTTCTTCCCTGTTTAAAGAAGGAAATCATATGGTGGATCCAACAAGTACAATTAAACCCGGGGCTTCCACTGTAGCCCCCTCAACCCACACAAATATTGCATACAGATGCCTCAGAATCAGGTTGGGGAGCCACCTTGCACTCTTACAGAGTCCAAGCCCAGTGATATCCTCCCATGAAAACCAAACACATCAATGTAAAGGAGATGATAGCAGTTCTTTTAGCTCTACAGACCTTCATATCCCTACTGCTACCAGGTCCTCTTTTGATAGTGACGGACAATACCACTGTAATGTGGTACATCAACAAACAAGGAGGTACCAAGGCATACCAGTTGTGCAGGCTAGCCCTACTGACTTGGGACCTAGCATCCAAGCACAACCTATCCCTGCAGGCCAGCTACATCCCTTTGCAGGACAACAAGCAAGCAGACCTCCTGAGCAGAACATCCTCTCCACAACACGAATGGATGCTGGATAGGATGGTCTTCCTAGACATAGTCCACCTGTGGGACATTCCACAAATAAACCTGTTTGTCTCCCCCAAGAACAGGCAGTTGCAGACATTCTGCACAAAGACTTACTCCCCCCAAGCCTGGAGAGTAGATGCCTTCAGTTTCACCTGGGAGGGGAAGCTCCTTTATGCCTCCACCCCTTCCCTCTGATTCAGAAAGTCCTTCTGAAAATCAGGAAGGACAAACCAAAAATCTTGCTAGTGACTCCCTACTGGCCAAGGCAGAACTGTTTCCCCCTTCTACACAATTTAGCCAAGGGCATTCACTGCAAGTTACCCCACAAGGTGGACCTTCTGACACAAGACAAAGGAACTCTCCTACACCCACACTTGAAAATGCTATCCCTGACTCAGTGAGTGATAAATTACTAACCCCATTCAGACACCACTATTCAGAGGACGTGCTATCAGTCCTGAGGGAGGTCAGGAAACCCACTACTAGAAAATCATACCTTGCTAAATGGAAAAGATTTACTTAGTGGTGTCTGGGACAGGAAAGGGACCCTTATGAGGCTGACACCCCCCCCTAGTCCTTTCATATATGTGTCAACTTATAAAGGGTGGACTTTCCTATTCATCAGTGAAAGTGTACCTCTCCGCATTATCTGCCTGCTTACTTCTAGAGCCTCTCTTGTTAACCAGGCTACATGTGAAACTCTTCCTTAAAGGGATCTTACACATCAGACCACCTACAAAGCCTATCCCTCCTCCATGGGACCTGAACTTCATCCTGGAAAAACTCACCCAGTTCCCCTTTAAACCAGCTAATATAGCCAATCTACAGTTTTGTACTTGGAAAACAGTACTGTTAATGGCTATTACCTCTGCTAGAAGGGTTTCAGAGCTACAAGCCTTAATGGCATGCTCACCTTACACCATCTTTTATAGGGACAGGGTCACACTGAGGACTAACCCCTCCTTCATGCCCAAGGTAGTCAATGACTTACCTCTAAATCAATCCATTCACCTACCCAATTTTTCCCCTCTCCTACCAACCAGGGAGAGAGGATACTCCACTCCCTAGGTGTCCACAGGCAACTGAGATTTTACCTCAACAAGACTAAAGACATTAGGAAATCCAAACAACTCTTTGTATCTTTCCATCCCAGGGCATTGGGAAAGGCAGTCACCAAACAGACCATTGCATCCTGGATTAGAAAGGCAATCTGTTTCTGCTACTCACACGATGGAAAAACACCTCCAGTTGGGGTTAAGGCACACTCTACAAGAGCAGTGGCCACTTCCAAGGCCTTCCAAAAAGGCATGGACACAGCTTCCATTATGGAAGCAGCTATATGGTCCACAATCCACACTTTCACCAAACGTTACAAATTGGACCAAATCTCCAAAGTACGTGCAGGATTTGGCAGGGCAATCCTACAAGGCCTTGTGGAATCACCTTCTGCATCCGCCACCCTTTCATCAAACTAAGCTGAGGTACTCTCATAGGTTCATAGGTTCATAGGTAGGTACTAGGCTATTGGCACTAGGGCCTATATAAGCCTAGCCAAAAAGGTACCCTGGCTTTCGCCACCCAAGAAAATTATTTTCCTGTGAGCCTGTTGAGTAGAGCCACAGACATAATCCCCAGGGTAAATTTCCTATTTCCCATCCAATCATCGAGATTTTTCTTGAAGAGTGCTAATGAGGAGCTCTGTTTGACATAGATAGGCAGTCTGTTCCAGAGTATGGGAAGTCTCTGGGACAGGAATCTATCCCTCCAGCATGTTCTGTTTATTGTGGTGACAAGGTTTAGGTCCCTACAGCGTGTAGCTCATAGGGATTTAAGTGGAGCATGTCCAACAGCTCTGGGTTTGACATAGCTTTGTATGTTAGGCAGAGATTGCCTCTGAGTAGGCGATATGCGACGGAATAAAGCTGGAGTTTTGTGAGGTATTTCTGTGGCCTCTCCAGATGTTGTAGATGTCTTGTGAGGTACATACCAAAAGGGGCGCTGTACACTATAATGGGTCTAAGGAGTGATGAGTAGAGGGGAACAATGACCTCTTTTTTTCTGGATGAGAAACCTTTTGTGATGAGCTGTGCACACATAGAAGGATTTCCTGACCACTGTGGCAATGTGATTATCAAAGGAGAGACTACTGTCCACCTGTGTCCCAAGGTCTCTTATCACACTTTCAGTGTTAAGTAGACTACCACCTATGTGGTAGTTCATGGGTACAGAGTTTTTACCAAAGGGGATGACAGTGCACTTTTTGGCATTGAGCTTCAGGCCATGGCTTTGACACCAGGGCATCTCTCTCAGTGAGGCCCTTTTGTAGGATGTCCACATCATTAGAAGTTTCAATTATGGCTCCTAGTTTGCAGTCATCTGCAAACATTGTTAGCCAAAGACCTTCTGTGTTAGCCTGTACTTCAGAGAAGTAGATACCAACAGGTATTTTTGCGTATTTTTGTATTAACGTTGGATTTGGAGTCTGCTAGCTTTCACAGTGTGGATTTTATCCATGAGCCAGTTGGCAACCCATCTTGTGACATAGGGATTTATACCTAGTTTAGTGAGTTTACATATAATTCCAGAGTGGGGGATGGTGTCAAAAGCCTTGTTGAGATCTAGATAGGCTGTGTGAACCACCTTACCCTTATCTATGGCTTTGGTGACTGCTTCAAAGAAGTCTATCAGATTTAGGAGACATAATCTGCCTTTTACAAACCTGAACTGGGTTGGGTTCAGAGTTTGGAGATTACCAATGTCTTTGTTTATGAGTTCCATGATGCTATGTTCCATGGCCTTGCAGACCAGGCTCGTCAGGCTAATGGGGCAGTAGTTCCAGGGATCTGTGATGGCTCCCCCTTTGTGGAGTGGGATAACCATCGTGGTGCGCCATTCAGTGGGTACAAAGCCTGACGTGAGGCTATGATTGAACATGGTACTTAGGTGGGGTGCCAGGTCGTTCTGTAGTTCATGTAGAATGCAGCTTGGAATTTTGTCAGGTCCCATGGATGCTGTGTTCTTGGCTTTGGAGAGTGTGTTTTTCACCTATGCAGCCGTAATTACAGGAACTTTGCATTCTTCCGGTATAGAGATGGGCCATCTAGGGGGTGAGAGGGGGGTAAATTTAGCACTGAACCTATCTGGCAGGATGTTGGCAATATCAGTTGGTTCTGTATATCTAGTGCCATTGTGCTGTAACTAAGAGCAGATTTGAGTGTTACCATTGAGATTCTTGACATAGTTATAGAATGCTTTGTGGTTGTCTTTAGAGTCAGTGGCAATTTTGTTTTCGTAACTAGCTTTGGAGGATTTTATGAGGGATCTCAGCTTCTTACTGAGGCTGACCAGGGAGCTCCTCCAGTCATGAGGATTTTACTCTTTTTTGAACAGTTTCTTTCTTCTGTTGTAGAGTTTGTTTATGGCAGAGGACCACCAGATTGGCTTCCTTTTTTGGAGGATAGCTTGGTTCTGTTAGGGATAGCATGATCCATGCACTTGTGTAAGTGCTTATAAAGTGCATTTGTGTAGGATTCAGTAGTCGTATCTCTATTGTCCATCTGCATGGGTGTCATGAAGTTTGCCACTTCTCTCTTAAGAAGTGTGAAGTTGGCTTTGGAGAAGTTTTTTACAGTGGTTTCCCTAATGGGGGCAGGGGTGGAATGTGGATGTCTAGGGTGATTAGCTTGTGGTCAGATCTGACCAACGAGGAATTGACCTCTGGTGTGGAATACCGGTCGCCCATGTTGGTAATGACTAGGTCTAGTATATTGCTGCCCCTGGTGGGGGTGTGAATAAGTTGATCCAAGGCGTTGGAATTTATGAATTCCAGAAAATGTTGAGCAAAAGATTTGGTACATGAGTAGTTTTCCCAGTTAATGGGTGGGTAGTTGAAATCACCCATTATTAGGATGTTAGGTTGTACCCTAATATTTTCCAGTGTATCAAGAAATGAGGAGTGGGAATCCTGGGGCATGGTAGGGGGGTCTGTAGCAAGCTACAATTTGGATTGCGGTCTTGCCCAGAGTTAGTTGCACTTGGATAATCTCGGATGCATTATGCTGTGCAACTAGCCTGGAGGTGTGGATATCCTTAATGAATATGAACACGTCTCTGCCTTTAGTGCTTCGGTCCGAGTTAGGTGGCCGAAAGGTGTGGTATGAATTCTAGCCTGGTAATGCAGGGGTGCTCTCCGGAGCTTTGAACCAGGTCTCTGTCACTGCACAGATGTCGTTGTTCTCCATTTTAAGGTGTGTGTTGAGTGAGTACATTTTGAAGTTTAGACTTCTAGCATTGCGTAGCATTACCCTCAGATTTCACTTGCTTGTACCAGTTATGGTGGTTAATTTGTCATTTGAACCTTGCCTAAAAAGGCACTATAGGGGTGCCAAGAGCCTTAGCTAGTATTTGGAATCCCAAGGGCGACAGGTGCAGGCCATCTCTGGCAAAGCATCATGGTCTGTCAATCATGTCATCCCTGGCAGACAAATACTGGATCCCCTTAGAATGACACCAGAAGCTTAGCCAATTGTTGAAGTCAATCATTTTGTCCTTGTACTGTGGTATCATTCTTGGTGATGGCAGGATGCTACTCAGGGCTAGGGTCATACCTGCTTTGGCTACAAGATTGGAGAGCTCCTACGTGTCTCTTTTCATGTAGACCAAGGAGGTACATCTCAGGTCATTCACACCAACATGGACAATGACAGAGTCATATTTGTACTCGTTGTGGCGTGACCTGAGTGCATGCATTATGTGGTGGATCCTGGCACCCAACAGGCAGCTGACAGTAACTTTCTCCTTGTTTAGTCTGGTGAGTAGAACGTCAGTGTGCCTGACTATAGAGTCACCTATGACTAGAGTGCTGGGTACATTGTTATGCCTAATGGGCTGTGGTTGAGTGGCACACTGAGTTTGTGGGCTATGTGTCATTTGGGTTGTGTTGGGGGGTGGAGTTTGCTTGCATTTCTGCTTTAGAGGTCACTGTTGCTTGGGCAGGTTAAACCAAGAATTCTGCAACATAAGAATGGAAGGACATAGAATAGTTGTGTAAAATCTTACCATAACCATAGATGTCCTTCTCTTCCATGTTGCAGTATTCCTTCCCACCCACCATTCCCCCTCACAGACTCTACCAGTCTAACTGCTCCCTGATGCCTCTCTCCATTACAGAAGAGACCCAGGGCCTTATTCATGTCATCTTTGGCAGCCTATCCTGTTGGGCCATCTGCTTTGCCTGCTTAGTTTCAGGTTCTGAGGATTGTGCATGCAGACACCATACTTAAGGTCCCTGGTTTATGGCCCTACGTGTGATGTCCCACTCAGCTGCAACAGCCAAGCTAAAGCTTTTGCATAGTAGCCAACGTATGAGTCACCTGAAGGCAGGAAATCCCACACCAAGAATGTTGCAACATGGAAGAGAAGGACATCTATGGCCATGGTAAGATCTTAATAACTATTCTTTGTATAGGTGCGGGTGGTGTTTGAGATGCAATAATTGTGTTGACAACCGTTTTCGTGCCAGATATACTGGTTTGAGGGGGGAGAGAGCTTGGACTCTAGGTTCCTAATGTAATTGCATCTGTCACAAATTGTGTTCCTAGGTGGTAATAGTAGATGATTGTCCGTGTACATGAGGTAGTTGCTACACTATCTCAGGATGACCTTATCAACCAGACTGGGAGGAGAAAATGTAGGAAATTATCCATCCCTATTTGTCAGCTATCTCTCCATCCCTTCGGTATGTACCTTACTAGCCATAAGCAACAACTGAAATGTCAACAGAGGATCCTTACAAAAAATACAAAGGGTAAATCACATGGAATGTGCAGACAACCTAAAAGCCTTATTATTACACTCAGTCTACCACAGAGGTGGTGTGTACCCAAGTTGTAAGGCATCATCTGATCCAGTACTGAGGGCTAAACAGCATTAGAAATACCTGATCCAAGGATCTAAACATCATTTGTAACATAAACAGAGCATATCTCAGGCTACCCCTACTCTGGAACAAGCTTACCATCTTGTGAAGCAGGGTTTGCCCCTCAACATGTTCAAGTATAATTTGGACCAGTAGATGGGAAATTGAAAATTTACTCCTGGACTCATCCTTATCCCCTTACTGGACAGAGGCAGCTTGTAAATTCTCTGCCACCTATATACAACAATATGCCACTATGTAATTTATACTGTCAGTTATATGTAGGAATACATGGTTAGGCATGAAATGGTCTCTTGAGGCTGTTAGAATAGAAATCAGCTATGAACCTATGAATTAATAAAATATCTGATCATTATAGCAGATGGAATGATGTCTTAAGTACCTGATTGTTGTTGCAAATATAATCACGGCTGAAGTACCTGATCGTTATAGTGGACTAAATGATGGTTGAAGCATCTAATTATTATAGCAGGTAGAATGATATCTGATCTACCTGGTTATTATAGCTAATAGAATGATGGCATGGTCGAACACCTAATTATTGTAGCAGGTAGAATGATATCTGATCTACCTTGTTATTATAGCTAACAGAATGATGGCATGGCTGAACACCTAATTATTATAGCAGGTAGAATGATATCTGATCTACATGGTTATTATAGCTAATAGAATGATGGCATGGCTGAACACCTAATTATTATAGCAGGTAGAATGATATCTGATCTACCTGGTTATTATAGCTAATAGAATGATGGCATGGTCGAACACCTAATTATTGTAGCAGGTAGAATGATATCTGATCTACCTGGTTATTATAGCTAACAGAATGATGGCATGGCTGAACACCTAATTATTATAGCAGGTAGGATAATGGTTCAAACACCTGGTCATTATAGCAGTTGTAATGACAGCTGAATCACCTGATAATTGTAGTAGATGGAGAGATAGCTGAGGTATCTGATCATTGTACTGGACTGCATTATAGTTAAAGCATCTGATTATTATAGCAGATGGAATAATGACTGAATTACCGGATAACTGTATTAGCGGGAACGATGGCTGATGCACCTGATAATTCTAATGGATTGAATAATGACTGAAGTACCTGATAATTAGAGTGAATGGAATGATAACCGCAGTACTTGATACTTATAGTGTATGAAATAATGGCTGAATCACCTATTTCTTATTATACCTGATGAAATAATGACTGAAGCACTGGATTATTATAGCAGATGGCGTGATGACAGAAGTATCTGATCATTATAAATGGCAACGAGAAACTTTTCGCTTTTAGCCCTACAATGCTGTGCCAAATTTTTGTTATAATTCTTTCTCCAAGCTGATAGCTCAGACTTTTAAAATTGATTTTATACTATTTAGTGGTATTTATGCTTCTTAATTTCATGTATCCTCCATTTAATTAGATCTGCCCTTTTTAATATTTTAAATAGTGTCATTTATTATTAAATAGTTGTTATACGAATGAACTGGATTATGCACATTAAAATATTTCAGTACTAGAACTAAACTTTTCCTAGAGTTCTTCATATAACTCATACGTAAACTATAAACCAGTGATACTCTGAAACCCAGAACTGGAAGAAAAAAATAGGCAATCCAAACAAGTAAAGCTTCCACAAAACCACCCGCTACAGCCAAGATCATCTCACAATGGATATATTAAGAAACTAACCTTAAAATCAACAAAAAATGTACAAAACATTCAAGGTTAAGCACTTTTGTCTTCCATTAAAGACATCCTCAGAACTGTAAATGATAGTAAAAAGCTTTGTTATAAAAAGGGAATGAAATGAACACACCTCCTCACTCAACCAATCACAACATAGCATTTCCTCTTGTCACATTGATTTAACTTAAAGAGGTATCATAAATACTAATCCTTAAACACCTGAAAAACCTTTCCCAAGTATAAAGTAACTGTCAATAAAAAAATCCCCAGGGATTATACCACATCATATTTTGTATATAGAGAAACAATGTTATTCAGTTTATTTAATGAAGTGGTACATGGTTTTACAGCTTGATTTTGCTGCCATCTATTGAGTCTATGCATTATGCAAATGTACTCATGTTTTATTTTTAATGATGTATGTTTTTATTTTAAATATTTTTATATATTCTTATGCCTATATATATTTATATCATAGGTTGTGTATTTTGAACCATATTTGACATACAGAGTCTTTGTATATATCTTTTTCAGTTATGTACTACTTAGAGCAATTTGGTTTGATATATGCTAAGTAGTCAAGTCAGCCTTATGCTGACTGTTTGATGTGAGTGCTTAATTAGAAGAATATGAGTCTTTTGAATGTATTTAATTAACTGAATGTTTTTAGTTTATTTGGTATGTCTGGTGACGCATCTTGCAGAGATGCGAAACCGTTCACATTTATTGTTTTATCCATATTTATATTAAACTTTTAGTGTGCTCCATTTGGGACGTGTGTCACCTCATTGTTTGGATTTTCTGATTTATCATGCTTGGTTCTTTGAGGTGCTTAATTCTCTGACTTAGTTGTTGTTTGCCTTTAAAAAAAATAATAAAACAGAAAAATACAAGCACTGAATCAATAAACCAGAGTATATCATAACCAGAAATTGTGACAGCAACATTTAGCCCTGCACAGATATGTAATTAATTCTCCTGAGTTCCCTTTTCAATTCAGTCATTATGGAATAGTTTTGTTCAGGCCTGGATAATTCTTAGCATCAAGCCTGAACTGCCAAAGCATTTCCCTATGCAAAACCTAGTTTTTCCAATCCCCACAATATGCCTTAATTTGTTCAAGCACTAAAAATGAAAATTTTATAAAGCCTTCACAGGAAATGGAATGTCTAGCTAGTGCATTCTTAGCATCTTTATGCTGAATGCTGTAAACAATTGTTATGAAGTGCAACCGTGGGTGAACTTCAATTTTTTCAGTAAAGGACCATCATAATTATTACTTGTATAATGTCACTGATGGCAATGACCATATTTTTCCATTGGTAGTATCCCCCTATTAGTGGTAGTTGTCTTCTCCAACAAACACTTCATATTTGGCTTGTTTTTGTATGTAATGGTGGAAGATTCAGAAAAGGTTTGTTTAAAGTTGTCATCACATTGTAATAAGGACCAGTTTCGCTGTATCATACTCTCAATTTCTTTCACATCTAGAGTGTAATGCAAGACCATATTAGTCTGTACATTAAGAGCACAGAAGTTGTCTCTCCTGTCCAAATGCTGTAAACCTTTTTTGCAATTTGGGGGCATATTTGTCTTTTCTTCCAGTCCAGACATCCTAATAGAATCCAAGAGGTAAGAAGGATAACCCTGATCTGTGAACATTTATGGAACTGTGTAATCAGTTTAGCATGAGACAGCACTGCAGATGAAATGGCAGAGCACATAAAGGGTTACTTGACTGTAGAAATGGCAGAACATGTAGGAAAATACATGAATAGGGATGTCAGGTACAGTAGATTAAAAGGGCAAAGGTACAGATTAAAACAAAAGTAGAACAGCAAATTAGATAAAGTTCAGCTCTCCGTACAGTATACTGCATGAAACAAAAAAAATTCTACTAGCAAAAGCATCAACCCTTGTTTTAAGACTGAAAATAAAAGCTTCCTGAGATACAAGGTTTTGCAGTTAAACCAACTTCTAAATAAACTGACCAGGGGAAGAAAGGTTAAAGATAATGCTGGCCACAAACAAATAATGGCAGTCACTAACAAGGACAGAAATGCAATCTAAAAAGTCACCATTTCTTGTTCTCTTTGCTTTGCTTGCAAGACATGAACTAGTTAGTCTCTCTAATTGAATCAGACACCTTTTATGCCACGTTTACAAGATGCAACATGCTTGAAAACTGCACACAGGGAAGACATCAAGATTTTGTTCTTTGATTGTTTCATGGATCATCATGTCTTTGTCTGACTTTCTTTTCTGTTTATATTTGTAAAGACATGTTCTGTGCTATGTTCACTGATTTGAAATATATGATTTCATAGCTGTCTTTTGAAGAGTATGATTTAGTGGGACATACCAATCCATATTTAGGAAATTTGGTGAATTCCATAATGTGTGTTACATTTCCAAAAATAAAAATAGTAAAATGGTTCATGACTATTTCCTAAAACTGAAATAACAGATTAGTCATTTGTTGTTAATCCCTTGGTTCTTGTCATCTGTGTGACAAATATGTTAGCTATTTGTGAATATTGGCCTACAGGTATTTACATCTGTTCTCGAGACCAGTTAGTTGTGTGGTTACGTATTTATTTATTTGCATTTGTTTACCGGGATAGTCCAGCTGGGCCAGAAGTACCCATTTTCAGTGGAGTCCCGGGGAGTAAAGCTCCACATATAAGACATTTCACATACAATACAGAATTTACACTAATAAATACATTTATTGCATATTATTGGCAGCTTATACAATTGGTGAAAAAAAACAGTACATAAGTAATTATTCTCAAGTCAAAAATATTATACAAGCAATACAGAATATATACATTTGAACATTTCCATATGAGTAGTTTTCAGCTAGCAAAATTTATATAGGACACTTCATGCAGTGGGTGCAAAGCAGATGTAAGAATTAATTAGAGACTAGGTACTTAAAGTTTTCACACGTTTAGGAGGTGTAATAGCTGAGCGATAGGCTATATAAGTCCTGTTGCAGGAATCAGCAAAGTCAGTGGATAGTGTTGCAGATATAAGTGGTGGTATGATATTAAGGTAGGCTGCGAGAGTACCTGAATGTCTCAAGTGGTTCAGTAGTAGGTCTGTAAGGGTTAGGAAGAGAAGGAAGTAGACAGGAGGTATCCATGGTAGGACAATGAGGCTTAGTAGAAGAGGGAAGTGAACAGGATGGAGAGGCGGAGTAAGTAAAAAGACAGGTGGATGTGAAAGGAGGATGCAAGAGTAGTAGAGTGGGGATGAGAATAGTTGTGATGGTTGAGGTTAGGTTATATGAGATGTGGTGTTAGCACATGTGCACAGCCAAGATGAGGAGAGGTGTTGTTTCAGAGATGTTACTGACCAGGTGGCTCTAAATGTTGGGGGAGGGAGCTCCAAAGTTTTGCGATGGTAAAAGAGTAAAGGATCTGGCCAGCCAAAATGTTTGGGTTTTTCTATATTTACGAGCAGTTGGTTGTTGGATTGGAGTGGTCTGTTAGGATGATATGAAGTAAGTATAGAAGATGGAGTAGGGCACATGGATGGATCATGAATGAGTTTGTGAGCTTCTCCAAATGATCTGTGAAAGTTTTACTGTATATGAAGTATTAGCCAATAAAACAAGTTTAGATGAATACTATGCCCTTTTTTCATTTTGTTTTTAAGTGGGAATTTAATGTTTGCATATAACAATAATAAAGTATATCAAAATGAGAGACTAAATTTCCAGCATCCTATGGATAGTATTTCACTTGGTAATTTATAGATTGCAGAATACAGTCAGAAAAAGTTAAATTACTTAAACTATACAACATATGTTAAATGACAATGGGTTGATATATATCACTGCAAGAATTTCCTTTCATATGGAAATGGCACTTTAAAGTCTCAAAATGTTTTACTGTAAAAACGAAATTAATTTCTAAATCATTATAACACTTTTGTCTGATTTTTCCAACAAGATTGCTTATTGTGTTTTGACACTGGGATCATATTCAAATGCATTATAGTAATGTACAACAAATTATCATGTCAGATGGATTGAAATGCTTAAAGTAATTGCTGGTGACATGCTGAAAAATAATAAAGAAATGTGGCAATTTTTATGTTCCAAGCAGAATGTGTTCCTATAGGGAAGAATAAAAAGAAGAAGCAAATTGTAGTGGGCAGAATGGCCTCATAACTGGTATTCCTGGAAACCTTAGAGCAGCTTTATGAAATGTCTATATTCTGAAGCTTACTCTACATATTGTAAGCAACCCTTGCGGTTAAGTGGTGATCTGAGGATAACAAGATCCCATCATTTGGAATGTCCTATTGATTTGCTTAATTATTGGTCCTGGAGGAAATCAGAGGCTCACTGGCTCATTTACAATGCTGCCTTGGCAGCAAGCAGTAACAGATTATTAGTTTACAAAAAGCAGTTATGCATACAGAGTAAGGGCAGCTCATCATATCACCAGCAGCCAGTACATGAAGAGAATGAAGCTGCTCTCAGAAATGGACCTGTAACACACATTTTTATTTTTCTTCTAGGCTTTCAAAGATAAATGCATGGCATAGAACAACAAGTAAGATGCCAGCTAAAATATCTGTTCCAGTATTTAGGATAATTCATGCACCACTCCATAACTGATGCAAATTATCTTATATTTTTAATGGTCACTGCTTGCCTCTGAGATAATGCTGTTGTTTTTATACAAGCTTTCAGGCTTTATTGCAATTTAGAATAACACCAGCTTCATTAGTTTTTTATCGGCATTCTGAAAATGTGTGCAATAGGGCAAACAGTATCTGTTATAACAACAATCTTATGCTGTAGAAGAATTTTGGCATGAATATATTCTTATGCACATTTCTCAAATAATTTTCTCTTGCTACTACAACAGACCTGTTGTTTATATATATATATATATATATATATATATATATATATATATATATATATATATATATATAAAGAGAGACACAGCTCCATTTTCTAAGGTTACCTTCATTTATTTATTCATTTTCTAATTTAGCTTATTTCAGTTGGGAAATAATACCATGTAACAAGAGTGCCACTTTGAAACCACATGAAAAAAATACAACGGTGAAGGAAGTACAGACTTACAGAAAAAAAAAGACATGGACTGTCTTAAAGCAGGCATAACATTGAGATTAATAACGAATGGTTGAATACATTCCAGTAGATTAAGCAAGGATAGATTAAATTCTTTAGCATGAGAAAATAGTAGCAAAATTGTAATACATAATACTAGCAAGGGATAACCAAACAAATGTAATACCAAAAAGTCACAGTAAAGTAAGTAAATAAATAAATAAAATGTAGTAAGTCATGTTAGCTGTGTTACTTGTCTCATGAATCCTGATGTGGGTCATGGCTAAAAAAGAACCCTTGGTCCAAAGCACCAGCCAATCAATAAACAGCTAGTGGATTATCTAAACTAACAGGAAGACAGAAGCATCTCCTCATACAAGTAGCAATGGATCAGTTCATTCCCATTTAAAAAAGCACTGTTATACATTTTGTTGTGAAATGCATAAAAACAAGGCCATTTCTGAAATAAATAATTAAGAGACAGCCAAGATAAAAGAAATATATATGAATTCCACAGTGTCTGTAAAAATCAGGCATTTTGAAAAAGAAAAGAAGAGTCAGTGTGAAAATTAGTAAAAGAGAAGTAAGTTATATGAAGTTATTTCTATCTGTCCTAAGGTCTGACTTAAATATTTTGTGAATTAACGCATTGTAGAGGGAGATTTGGTATTTGGTATGTACCTCACAAGACATCTACAACAACTGAAAAGGCTGCAGAAATACCTCATAAAGAGGATTACCAGCCTCAAACAGATGGCCTATGCAGACCATCTCAAAAAATTCCAGCTTACTCCGTGGCATATCGCCTACTCAGAGGCGATCTCTTCCTAACATACAAAGCTATGTCAAACCCGGGTTCCGTTCAGAAGCTCAAAATACTGAAATCTCGAATTTCAGTATTTTGAGTCCAAGAAGCCAAATCCACATAATAGCGAAAGTTTAGAAGCACGAAATTCAAAACCTCGAATACTGGAGGTCATGTATTCAGGTAAGTGTGTGTGTGGTAAGGGGTTTGGGTAGGGGTTGTAGTGTGTGTCAGTGTGTTTTGTTGCTGTGATGTGTATGCGTGCAAAGAAAAAGTAGCTTGTGTGGTGGTGTTTTGTGTGTGTTTGTATGTAGTGCGACCTTGGGTGAGAATATTTAAGTAGGAGGGGTGTGGGGGTGCAAGGGAGCTTGCCCCCCTGCTTTCATGTAGTAGAGTGATTGTGTATGTTTGTGTGGTGGATAGTGTGTGTGTGTGTGTGTGTGTGTGTGTGTGTGTGTGTGTGTGTGTGTGTGTGTGTGTGTGTGTGTGTGTGTGTGTGTGTGCGTGTGTGTGTGTGTGTGTGTGTGTGTGTGTGTGTGTGTGTGTGTGTGTGTGTGTGTGTGTGTGTGTAGTAAAACTGTGAAATTCAAAACTTCTGGTATTCGTGGTTTGGAATTTCGTGGTTTTTAGTTTTCATTGTTTTGTGGATTCCACTTCTTGGGCTCGAGATACTGAAATTTAAGATTTCAGTATTTCAAGCTTCTGAAGTGAATCTGTCAAACCCAGAGCTGTTGGACATGCTCCACTTAAAGAAATACCAATCCCTCCAAGCTACACGCTCTAGGGACCTAAACCTTGTCACCACAATAAACAGAACATGCTGGGGATAGATTCCTGTCCCAGAGACTTCCCATACTCTGGAACAAACTACCTATCTATATCAAACAAACCTCCTCATTAGCACTCTTCAAGAAAAATCATGATTGGATGGGAAATAGGAAATTCACCCCGGGGATCACCTCTGTGGCTCTGCTCGACAGGGGCACAGGAAAATTATTTTCTTGGGTGGCGAAAGCCAGGGTACCTTTTTGGCTAGGCTTATATAGGCTCTAGGGCCAATAGCCTAGTACCTACCTATGAACCTATGAGAGACACTGGAAGTAAATTTCAACACTGGCAGACAGCCAAGTCCACAGGGGTGCTACAACACATGCTAAATGAGGTTTGGGACAAACCAATTTGTCCAGGACCCTCTTATGGGAAATGGGGGGGGGGGGTAGTATAGGAGGAATGAAAAAGGGGAGAAAGTTTTTGGTGGTTAAGTCAGGTAGCTGGGCTCTGGGCATTAAGGGATTAATTGTATTGGAGATCTAGTGGAAGTGATGTAGACTTAGGGTGGGACTTAGCTTTTATATTTTGGCAGCAGAGTAAGTAGTATTACATTTAGGTGTAAGTTGGTGACCCTCCCTCCCTCCCAATTTTGTATTTTATGTTATTTTGATTACTGATAGTTCAAGGGCAGAGAGGAGGGACAGGATTATCCTCTTCTGCCCCCCCCCCCCGTAGGTTAAGGTGTTTATGGCTTTAAGTTTGGGGATTAAGTGAGTTGCTGGAAGCTGCCTGAAAATAAGTGAGCTTTTTGGGCTGATGCTT